>NC_061510.1:243698084-243831546 GCF_022539505.1 Lolium rigidum | reverse complement strand
AGGGGTGAACCACCGGGTGCATCCCCAAGCTTAGAGCTTTCACTCTCCTTGATCATGTTGCATCATACTCCTCTCTTGATCCTTGAAAAAACTTCCTCCACACCAAACTCGAAACAACTCATTAGAGGGTTAGTGCACAATATAAATTGACATATTCAGAGGTGACACAATCATTCTTAACACTTCTGGACATTGCATAATGCTACTGGACATTAATGGATCAAAGAAATTCATCCAACATAGCGAAAGAGGCAATGCGAAATAAAAGGCAGAATCTGTCAAAACAGAACAGTTCGTATTGACGAATTTTAAAATGGCACCAGACTTGCTCAAATGAAAATGCTCAAATTGAATGAAAGTTGCGTACATATCTGAGGATCATGCACGTAAATTGGCATAATTTTCTGAGCTTCCTGCAGGGCAGTGGGCTCAGATTCGTGACAGCAAAGAAATCTGGAACTGCGCAGTAATCCAAATCTAGTACTTACTTTTCTATCAACGGCTTAACTTGGCACAACAAAACCCAAAACTAAGATAAGGAGAGGTTGCTACAGTAGTAAACAACTTCCAAGACACAAAATAAAAACAAAGTACTGTAGGTAAAAACATGGGTTGTCTCCCATAAGCGCTTTTCTTTAACACTTTCAGCTAGGCGCAGAAAGTGTGTATCAAGTAACATCGAGAGATGAAGCATCAACATCATAATTTGTTCTAATAATAGAATCATAAGGTACCTTTATTCTCTTTTTAGGGAAGTGTTCCATACCTTTCTTGAGAGGAAATTGATATTTTATATTACCTTCCCTCATATCAATAATAGCACCAACAGTTCGAAGAAAAGGTCTTCCCAATATAATGGGACAAGATGCATTGCATTCAATATCCAAGACAACAAAATCAACGGGAACAAGATTATTGTTAACGGTAATGCGAACATTATCAACTTTACCCAAAGGTTTCTTTGTAGAATGATCAGCAAGATTAACATCCAAATAACAATTTTTCAGCGGTGGCAAGTCAAGCATATTATAAATTTTCTTCGGCATAACAGAAATACTTGCACCAAGATCACATAAAGCATTACAATCAAAATCTTTAACCTTCATCTTAATGATGGGCTCCCAACCATCTTCTAGCTTTTTAGGAATAGAGGCTTCGCGCTCTAGTTTCTCTTCTCTAGCTTTTATGAGAGCATTTGTAATATGATGCGTGAAAGCCAAATTTATAGCACTAGCATTAGGACTTTTAGCAAGTTTTTGCAAGAACTTTATAACTTCAGAGATGTGGCAATCATCAAAATTCAAACCATTATAATCTAAAGCAATGGGATCATCATCCCCAATGTTGGAAAAAATTTCAGCAGACTTTATCACGAGGCAGTTTCAGCGGTTTTAGCAGTTTCAGGCAGTTTTTCGCGCTTTGCATTAGAAGTGGAAACATTGCTAACACCAATTCTTTTATTAGTATGAGTAGGAGGTGCAGCAACATGTGTAGCATTAGCATTACTAGTGGTGGTAATAGTCCAAACTTTAGCTATATTCTTCTCTTTAGCTAGTTTTTCATTTTCTTCTCTATCCCACCTAGCACGCAGTTCAGCCATTAATCTTATATTCTCATTAATTATAACTTGGATGGCATTTGCTGTAGTAGTAATTTTATCATCTAAATCCTCAGGTTTAGCAGCCATTTTATTGATTAAAGAAGATTGTGATGCAGACATGTATGAGATTTGGGTTTCAGCACTAGCAAGTTTAGTTTGCAACTCCGAGATTTCCCTATTCAGATTTTCAAGTTGATTTCCTATATTCTTCAACAAGATAGATTGCTCATTCATAATTTTAGTAAACAATTTATTTTGCTCATATTGTGATTGCATAAAACTCTTGGTGGATCTTTCAATTTCTAACATCTTTTCTTCATTAGGTGAAGCATACCTACCACAAGAGTTACCATTAGCAGAGTATGGCCGAGAATCATTGTGATTGTTATTTTTAATGAAATTCACATTAACATATTCTTTTTGAGCAACTAATGACGCTAACGGAACATTATTAGAATTAACATTAGGCCTACCGTTCACAAGCATGGACATAATAGCATCAATCTTATCACTCGGGAAGAGGATTCCTCGACGAATTTACCTTCTTACCTTGTGGAGCTCTTTCCGTGTGCCATTCAGAGTAGTTGATCATCATATTATCAAGAAGCTTTGTTGCTTCACCAAGAGTGATGGACATAAAGGTACCTCCAGCAGCTGAATCCAATAAATTCCGCGAAGAAAAATTTAGTCCTGCATAGAAGGTTTGGATGATCATCCAAGTAGTCAGTCCATGGGTTGGGCAATTTTTAACCGAGAGATTTCATTCTTTCCCAAGCTTGAGCAACATGTTCAGTATCTAATTGTTTAAAATTCATTATGCTACTCCTCAAAGATATAATTTTAGCAGGGGGATAATATCTACCAATAAAAGCATCCTTGCATTTAGTCCATGAATCAATACTATTCTTAGGCAGAGATAGCAACCAATCTTTAGCTCTTCCTCTTAATGAGAAAGGGAACAATTTTAGTTTAATAATATCACCATCTACATCTTTATATTTTTGCATTTCACATAGTTCAACAAAATTATTAAGATGGGCAGCAGCATCATCAGAACTAATTCCAGAAAATTGATCTTTCATAACAAGATTCGGTAAAGCAGGTTTAATTTCAAAGAATTCTGCTGTAGTAGCAGGTGGAGCAATAGGTGTGCATAAGAAATCATTATTATTTGTGGTTGTGAAGTCACACAACTTAGTATTTTCAGCGTTGGCCATTTTAGCAATAGTAAATAAAGCAAACTAGATAAAGTAAATGCAAGTAAACTAATTTTTTTGTGTTTTCAATATAGTGAACAAGACGAGTAAATAAAGTAAAACTAGCAACTAATTTTTTTGTATTTTGATTTAGTGCAGCAAACAAAGTAGTAAATAAAATAAAGCAAGACAAAAACAAAGTAAAGAGATTGAGAAGTGGAGACTCCCCTTGCAGCGTGTCTTGATCTCCCGGCAACGGCGCCGAGAAAATATGCTTGATGGCGTGTATTTCACACGTTCGTTGGGCAACCCCAAGAGGAAGGTATGATGAGCACAGCAGCAAGTTTTCCCTCAGAAAGAAACCAAGGTTTATCGAACCAGGAGGAGCCAAGAAGCACGTTGAAGGTTGATGGCGGCGGGATGTAGTGCGGCGCAACACCGGAGATTCCGGCGCCAACGTGGAACCTGCACAACACAACCAAAGTACTTTGCCCCAACGAAACGAGTGAGGTTGTCAATCTCACCGGCTTGCTGTAACAAAGGATTAACTCGTATTGTGTGGAAGATGATTGTTTGCAGAGAAAACAGTAAAAACAAGTATTGCAGTAGATTGTATTTCGATAAAGAGAATTGGACCGGGGTCCACAGTTCACTAGAGGTGTCTCTCCCATAAGACGAACAAGCATGTTGGGTGAACAAATTACAGTTGGGAAATTGACAAATAAAGAGAGCATGACAATGCACATACATATCATGATGAGTATAGTGAGATTTAATTGGGCATTACGACAAAGTACATAGACCGCCATCCAACCGCATCTATGCCTAAAAGTCCACCTTCGAGTTATCATCCGAACCCCTCCGGTATTAAGTTGCAAGCAACAGACAATTGCATTAAGTATGGTGCGTAATGTAATCAACAACTACATCCTTAGACATAGCATCAATGTTTTATCCCTAGTGGCAACAACACAACACAACCTTAGAACTTTCGTCACTTGTCCCAGTGTCAATGCGAGGCATGAACCCACTATCGAGCATAAGTACTCCCTCTTGGAGTTAAAAGTAAAAACTTGGCCAGAGCCTCTACTAGAAACGGAGAGCATGCAAGATCATAAACAACACATAAGCATAACTTTGATAATCAACATAACAAGTATTCTCTATTCATCGGATCCCAACAAACGCAACATATAGAATTACATATAGATGATCTTGATCATGATAGGCAGCTCACAAGATCCGACAATGATAGCACAATGGGGAGAAGACAACCATCTAGCTACTGCTATGGACCCATAGTCCAGGGGTAGACTACTCACTCATCACTCCGGAGGCGACCATGGCGGTGTAGAGTCCTCCGGGAGATGATTCCCCTCTCCGGCAGGGTGCCGGAGGCGATCTCCAGGATCCCCGAGATGGGATCGGCGGCGACGGCGTCTCGGTAATGTTTTCCGTATCGTGGCTCTCGGCATCTGGAAGTTTCGTCACGGAGGCTTTAAGTAGGCGGAAGGGCAAGTCGAGAGGGGGCACAGGGGCCCCGGATGACGGGCGGCGCGGCCAAGGGGGGGCCGCGCCGCCCTAGGGTTTGGCTCCCCGTGGCCCCACTTCCTTTCGTCTTCGGACTTCCGGAAGCTTCGTGAGAAAATAGGCCTCCGGGCTTTTATTTCGTCCAATTCCGAGAATATTTCTTTACTAGGATTTCGAAACCAAAAACAGCAAGAACAACGAACCGGCACTTCGGCATCTTGTTAATAGGTTAGTTCCAGAAAATGCACGAATATGACATAAAGTGTGCATAAAACATGTAGATAACATCAATAATGTGGCATGGAACACAAGAAATTATCGATACGTTGGAGACGTATCAATCGACGCCATGACCAAGCTTATCAAGCAGGTGCCAGAACTCATCAAAGATTGGCAAGAGTCTTCTGCTCGCGGAGTTGCTTCCCTCGTGTTGGCGACGTGCAAGGCGCACTTCCCCACCATGAACTTCGCTGAAGTCTCACGCGGAGCCCCCAAAGGCACCAACATGAGGGTACTCCTCGCGGAGACCCAAGGGTATGATCGGCTCTTTGTCGGATGAGTTAACCACTCGTTTTGGTACAATAAGCACGATCTGCCCGCGGGATTCTCTGACGCGGAGGATGAAGATGAGGAGGACCTCCCCGAGGACGATTTCGCTGAAGAAGGCTCTGGGTCAAGCGCGGATCACGACGAAGAGGGCTCCGGCGATGGCTCTGGCGATGGCTCCGTGATACGTCTCCGACGTATCGATAATTTCTTATGTTCTATGCCATATTATTGATGATACCTACATGTTTTATGCACACTTTATGTCATATTTGTGCATTTTCTGGAACTAACCTATTAACAAGATGCCGAAGTGCCGCTGTCGTTTTCTCGCTGTTTTTGGTTTCAGAAATCCTAGTAAGGAAATATTCTCGGAATTGGACGAAATCAAAGCCCAGGGGCCTATTTTCTCACGAAGCTTCCAGAAGTCCGAAGGAGAGACGAAGAGGGGCCACGGAGGGGCCAAACTATAGGGCGGCGCGGCCCCCCCCCTTGGCCGCGCGGCCCTGTGGTGTGGGGCCCCCGTGCCGCCTCTTGGCCTGCCCTTCCGCCTATAAAAAGTCTCCGTGACGAAACCCCCGTACCGAGAGCCACGATACGGAAAACCTCATCGAGACGCCGCCGCCGCCGATCCCATCTCGGGGGATCCAGAGATCGCCTCCGGCACCCTGCCGGAGAGGGGAATCATCTCCCGGAGGACTCTACACCGCCATGGTCGCCTCCGGAGTGATGAGTGAGTAGTTCACTCCTGGACTATGGGTCCATAGCGGTAGCTAGATGGTTGTCTTCTCCTCATTGTGCTTCATTGTTGGATCTTGTGAGCTGCCTAACATGATCAAGATCATCTATCTCGTAATTCTATATGTTGTGTTTGTCGGGATCCGATGGATAGAGAATACTATGTCATGTTAATTATCAAGTTATTACATATGTGTTGTTTATGATCTTGCATGCTCTCCGTTTCTAGTAGAGGCTCCGGCCAAGTTTTTACTTTTAACTCCAAGAGGGAGTACTTATGCTCGATAGTGGGTTCATGCCCGCATTGACACCTGGGACGATGATGAGAAAGTTCTAAGGTTGTGCTGTGCTCGTTGCCACTAGGGATAAAACATTGGCGCTATGTCCGAGGATGTAGTTGTTGATTACATTACGCACCATACTTAATGCAATTGTCTGTTGTTTAGCAACTTAATACTCGGAGGGGGTTCGGATGATAACCTCGAAGGTGGACTTTTTAGGCATAGATGCAGTTGGATGGCGGTCTATGTACTTTGTCGTAATGCCCAATTAAATCTCACTATACTTATCATGTCATGTATGTGCATTGTTATGCCCTCTCTATTTGTCAATTGCCCGACTGTAATTTGTTCACCCAACATGCTTTTATCTTATGGGAGAGACACCTCTAGTGAACTGTGGACCCCGGTCCATTCTTTAATACCGAAATACAAATCTGTCGCAATACTTGTTTTACTCGTTTTCTCTGCAAACAATCATCTTCCACACAATACGGTTAATCCTTTGTTACAGCAAGCCGGTGAGATTGACAACCTCATCTGTTTCGTTGGGGCAAAGTACTTTGGTTGTGTTGTGCAGGTTCCACGTTGGCGCCGGAATCTCCGGTGTTGCGTCGCACTACATCCCGCCGCCATCAACCTTCAACGTGCTTCTTGGCTCCTCCTGGTTCGATAAACCTTGGTTTCTTTCGAGGGAAAACTTGCTGCTGTGCGCATCATACCTTCCTCTTGGGGTTGCCCAACGAACGTGTGAAATACACGCCATCAAGCTCTTTTTACGGCGCCGTTGCCGGGAGATCAAGACACGCTGCAAGGGGAGTCTCCACTTCTCAATCTCTTTACTTTGTTTTTGTCTTGCTTTATTTTATTTACTACTTTGTTTGCTGCATTATATCAAAACACAAAAAAATTAGTTGCTAGCTTTACTTTATTTGCTCGTCTTGTTTGCTATATCAAAAACACAAAAAAATTAGTTTACTTGCATTTACTTTATCTAGTTTGCTTTATTTACTATTGCTAAAATGGCCAACCCTGAAAATACTAAGTTGTGTGACTTCACTAGCACAAATAATAATGATTTCTTATGCACACCTATTGCTCCACCTGCTACTACAGCAGAATTCTTTGAAATTAAACCTGCTTTATCGAATCTTGTTATGCGAGAGCAATTTTCTCGGTGTTAGTTCTGATGATGCTGCTGCCCATCTCAATAATTTTGTTGAACTATGTGAAATGCAAAAGTATAAAGATGTAGATGGTGACATTATAAAATTAAAATTGTTCCCTTTCTCATTAAGAGGAAGAGCTAAAGATTGGTTGCTATCTCTCGCCTAAGAATAGTATTGATTCATGGACTAAATGCAAGGATGCTTTTATTGGTAGATATTATCCCCCTGCTAAAATTATATCTTTGAGGAGTAGCATAATGAATTTTAAACAATTAGATAATGAACATGTTGCTCAAGCTTGGGAAAGAATGAAATCTCTGGTTAAAAATTGCCCAACCCATGGATCGACTACTTGGATGATCATCCAAACCTTCTATGCGAGACTAAATTTTTCTTCGCGGAATTTATTGGATTCAGCTGCTGGAGGTACCTTTATGTCCATCACTCTTGGTGAAGCAACAAAGCTTCTTGATAATATGATGGTTAATTACTCTGAATGGCACACGGAAAGAGCTCCACAAGGTAAGAAGGTAAATTCTGTTGAAGAATCCTCTTCCTTGAATGATAAGGTTGATGCTATTATGTCTATGCTTGCGAATGATAGGACTAATGTTGATCCTAACAATGTTCCATTAGCTTCATTGGTTGCTCAAGAAGAACATGTTGATGTGAACTTCATTAAAAATAATAATTTCAACAACAATGCTTATCGGAACAATTCTAGTAATAACTATAGGCCATATCCCTATAATAATGGTAACGATTATGCTAATTCTTATGGGAATTCTTACAACAATAATAGGAATACACCCCCTGGACTTGAAGCCATGCTTAACGAATTTATTAGTACACAAACTGCCTTTAACAAATCTGTTGAGGAAAAGCTCAATAAAATTGATATTCTTGTTTCTAGAGTTGATAGTCTTGCCTCTGATGTTGATCTTTTGAAATCGAAAGTTATGCCTAATAGGGATATTGAAAATAAAATTGTTACTACAGCAAATGCCATCCAAGTTAGAATTAATGAGAATATAAGATTAATGGCTGAACTGCGTGCTAGGTGGGATAGAGAAGAAAATGAAAAACTAGCTAAAAAGGAAAATGTAGCTAAAGTTTGGACTATTACCACCACAAGTAATGTTGATTCTTCATATGTTGCTGCACCTCCTACTATCAATGGTAAAATAATTGGTGTTAGCAATGCTTCTACTCCTAGTGCAAAGCGCGCAAAATTACCCGAAACTGCTAAAACTGCTGAAACTGCTTGTGATAAAACTGCTGAAATTTTTTCCAACCTTGGGGATGATAATCCCATTGCTTTAGATTGTAATGATTTAGATTTTTATGATTGCCATATCTCTGAAGTTATAAAGTTCTTACAAAAACTTGCTAAGAGTCCCAATGCTAGTGCTATAAATTTGGCTTTCACAAAACATATTACAAATGCTCTCATAAAAGCTAGAGAAGAGAAACTAAAACTTGAAACTTCTATTCCTAGAAAGCTAGAGGATGGTTGGGAGCCCATCATTAAAATGAGAGTCAAAGATTTTGATTGTAATGCCTTATGTGATCTTGGTGCAAGTATTTCGTTATGCCTAAAAAAGTCTATGATATGCTTGACTTGCCACCATTGAAAAACTGTTATTTGGATGTTAATCTCGCTGATAATGCTAAAAAGAAACCTTTGGGGAAAGTTGATAATGTTCATATTATGGTTAACAATAACCTTGTCCCCGTTGATTTTGTTGTCTTGGATATTGAATGCAATGCATCTTGCCCCATTATATTGGGAAGACCTTTTCTTCGAACCGTTGGTGCTACTATTGATATGAAGGAAGGTAATATTAAATATCAATTTCCTCTCAAGAAAGGTATGGAACACTTCCCTAGAAAGACAATGAAGGTACCTTATGATTCTATTATTAGAACAAATTATGATGTTGATGCTTCATCTCTCGATGTTACTTGAGTTACACTTTCTGCGCCTAGCTGAAAGGCGTTAAAAAAAAGCGCTTATGGGAGACAACCCATGTTTTTACTACAGTACTTTGTTTTATATTTGTGTCTTGGAAGTTGTTTACTACTGTAGCAACCTCTCCTTATCTTAGTTTTAAGTTTTGTTGTGCCAAGTAAAGTCTTTGATAGAAAAGTAAGTACTAGATTTGGATTACTGCGCAGTTCCAGAATTCTTTGCTGTCACGAATCTGGGTCTATCTCCCTGTAGGTAGCTCAGAAAATTACGCCAATTTACGAGCATGATCCTCAGATATGTACGCATCTTTCATTCAATTTGAGCATTTTCGTTTGAGCAAGTCTGGTGGCCTAATAAAATCCATCTTTACGGACTGTTCTGTTTTGACAGATTCTGTCTTTTATTTCGCATTGCCTCTTTTGCTATGTTGGATGAATTTCTTTGATCCACTAATGTCCAGTAGCTTTATGCAATGTCCAGAAGTGTTAAGAATGATTGTGTCACCTCTGAACATGTGAATTTTTATTATGCACTAACCCTCTAATGAGTTGTTTCGAGTTTGGTGTGGAGGAAGTTTTCAAGGATCAAGAGAGGAGTATGATGCAATATGATCAAGGAGAGTGAAAGCTCTAAGCTTGGGGATGCCCCGGTGGTTCACCCCTGCATATATTAAGAAGACTCAAGCTTCTAAGCTTGGGGATGCCCAAGGCATCCCCTTCTTCATCAACAACATTATCAGGTTCCTCCCCTGAAACTATATTTTTATTCGGCCACATCTTATGTACTTTGCTTGGAGCGTCGGTTTGTTTTTGTTTTTGTTTTGTTTGAATAAAATGGATCCTAGCATTCACTTTATGGGAGAGAGACACGCTCCGCTGTTGCATATGGACAAATATGTCCTTAGGTTCTACTCATAGTATTCATGGCGAAGTTCTTCTTCGTTAAATTGTTATATGGTTGGAATTGGAAAATGATACATGTAGTAAATTGCTATAATGTCTTGGATAATTTGATACTTGGCAATTGTTGTGCTCATGTTTAAGCTCTTGCATCATATACTTTGCACCCATTAATGACGAAATACTTAGAGCTTGCTAATTTGGTTTGCATATTTGGTTTCTCTAGAGTCTAGATAACATCTAGTATTGAGTTTTGAACAACAAGGAAGACGGTATGGAGTCTTATAATGTTTACCATATGTCTTTTATGTGAGTTTTTCTGTACTCGTTCATCCTTGTGTTTGTTTCAAATAACCTTGCTAGCCTAAACCTTGTATCGAGAGGGAATACTTCTCATGCATCCAAAATCCTTGAGCCAACCACTATGTCATTTGTGTCCACCATACCTACCTACTACATGGTATTTATCCGCCATTCCAAAGTAAATTGCTTGAGTGCTACCTTCAAAATTCCATCATTCACCTTTGCAATATATAGCTCATGGGACAAATAGCTTAAAAACTATTGTGGTATTGAATATGTACTTATGCACTTTATCTCTTATTAAGTTGGTTGTTGAGCGATAACCATGTTTCTGGGGACGCCATCAACTATTCTTTGTTGGATATCATGTGAGTTGCTATGCATGTCCGTCTTGTCTGAAGCAAGAGAGATCTACCACCTTCATGGTTGGAGCATGCATGTTGTTAGAGAAGAACTTTGGGCCGCTAACTAAAGCCATGATTCATGGTGGAAGTTTCAGTTTGGACATATATCCTCAATCTCATATGAGAATAATAATTGTTGCCACATGCTTATGCATTAAAGAGGAGTCCATTATCTGTTGTCCATGTTGTCCCGGTATGGATGTCTAAGTTGAGAATAATCAAAAGCGAGAAATCCAAAATGCAAGCTTTCTCCTTAGACCTTTGTACGAGCGGCATGGAGGTACCCCATTGTGACACTTGGTTAAAACATGTGCATTGCAAAGATCCGGTAGTCCAAGTTAATTAGGACAAGGTGCGGGCACTATTAGCATACTATGCATGAGACTTGCAACTTGTAAGATATAACTTTCATAACTCATATGCTTTATTACTACCGTTGACAAAATTGTTTCATGTTTTCAAAATAAAAGCTCTAGCACAAATATAGCAATCGATGCTTTCCTCTTTGAAGGACCATTCTCTTTACTTTTATGTTGAGTCAGTTCACCTATCTCTCTCCACCTCAAGAAGCAAACACTTGTGTGAACCGTGCATTGATTCCTACATATTTGCATATTGTACTTGTTATATTACTCTATGTTGACAATTATCCATGAGATATACATGTTACAAGTTGAAAGCAACCGCTGAAACTTAATCTTCCTTTGTCTTGCTTCAATACCTTTACTTTGATTTATTGCTTTATGAGTTAACTCTTATGCAAGACTTATTAATGCTTGTCTTGAAATACTATTCATGAAAAGTCTTTGCTTTATGATTCACCTGTTTACTCATGTCATCACCATTGTTATGATCGCTGCATCCACTACATATGTTTACAAATAGTATGATCAAGTTTATGATGGCATATCACTTCAGAAATTATCTTTGTTATCGTTTTACCTGCTCGGGACGAGCAGAACTAAGCTTGGGGATGCTTGATACGTCTCCGACGTATCGATAATTTCTTATGTTCTATGCCATATTATTGATGATACCTACATGTTTTATGCACACTTTATGTCATATTTGTGCATTTTCTGGAACTAACCTATTAACAAGATGCCGAAGTGCTGTTTTTGGTTTCAGAAATCCTAGTAAGGAAATATTCTCGGAATTGGACGAAATCAAAGCCCGGGGGCCTATTTTCTCACGAAGCTTCCGGAAGTCCGAAGGAGAGACGAAGAGGGGCCACGGAGGGGCCACACTATAGGGCGGCGCGGCCCCCTTGGCCGCGCGGCCCTGTGGTGTGGGGCCCCCATGCCGCCTCTTGACCTGCCCTTCCGCCTATAAAAAGTCTCCGTGACGAAACCCCCAGTACCGAGAGCCACGATACGGAAAACCTTACTGAGACGCCGCCGCCGCCGATCCCATCTCGGGGGATCCAGGAGATCGCCTCCGGCACCCTGCCGGAGATGGGAATCATCTCCCGGAGGACTCTACACCGCCATGGTCGCCTCCGGAGTGATGAGTGAGTAGTTCACCCCTGGACTATGGGTCCATAGCAGTAGCTAGATGGTTGTCTTCTCCTCATTGTGCTTCATTGTTGGATCTTGTGAGCTGCCTAACATGATCAAGATCATCTATCCGTAATTCTATATGTTGTGTTTGTCGGGATCCGATGGATAGAGAATACTATGTCATGTTAATTATCAAGTTATTACATATGTGTTGTTTATGATCTTGCATGCTCTCCGTTTCTAGTAGAGGCTCTGGCCAAGTTTTTACTTTTAACTCCAAGAGGGAGTACTTATGCTCGATAGTGGGTTCATGCCTGCATTGACACCTGGGATAGTGACAGAAAGTTCTAAGGTTGTGTTGTGATGTTGCCACTAGGGATAAAACATTGGCGCTACGTCCGAGGATGTAGTTGTTGATTACATTACGCACCATACTTAATGCAATTTTCTGTTGTTTAGCAACTTAATACTGGAGGGGGTTCGGATGATAACCTGAAGGTGGACTTTTTAGGCATAGATGCAGTTGGATGGCGGTCTATGTACTTTTTCGTAATGCCCAATTAAATCTCACTATACTTATCATGTCATGTATGTGCATTGTTATGCCCTCTCTATTTGTCAATTGCCCGACTGTAATTTGTTCACCCAACATGCTTTTATCTTATGGGAGAGACACCTCTAGTGAACTGTGGACCCCGGTCCATTCTTTAATACTCGAAATACAAATCTGTCGCAATACTTGTTTTACTCGTTTTCTCTCGCAAACAATCATCTTCCACACAATACGGTTAATCCTTTGTTACAGCAAGCCGGTGAGATTGACAACCTCACTCGTTTCGTTGGGGCAAAGTACTTTGGTTGTGTTGTGCAGGTTCCACGTTGGCGCCGGAATCTCCGGTGTTGCGCCGCACTACATCCCGCCGCCATCAACCTTCAACGTGCTTCTTGGCTCCTCCTGGTTCGATAAACCTTGGTTTCTTTCTGAGGGAAAACTTGCTGCTGTGCGCATCATACCTTCCTCTTGGGGTTGCCCAACGAACGTGTGAAATACATGCCATCACTCCGCCTACATTGCTTCGGATGAGGAGCAATCCTCCGAGTAGAACCTGCGAAGCAGTTAAAACTGATGCATCATTTTGGCCCCGGAGTGGGTTTGTAATATAACTTTAAATTCTTAAGTAGCTAGGGACGAAACAATCATGCGTGGGCGGAAGATACTTATCCTGCTATCCGTTTAATATTATTTGCATGTTTCGTTTTGTTGGAAAGCAAGTGCTGATTTCTATGTTTTCCGGCTTACTCGCTTGACCTTCCACGAGCCGGAAGACCTTTAGCCGGAAACGCTCGCCAGCGGCGACGAAGCCCAATGGCAATCCGTCAATAACCGCGGAAACAAGCCCCCAGCCAAGGTGCCGGAAATCGCTACTAGGAATCCACGAATTCGCAACAGAAAAAATTTCCACCAGAAAACTTAAGCTTACATCCTAAAGGACGGTTTTGAGAAATCACAACTTTCATACACGCCTAGGCGGAAATATCCAGCTCTGCGGTTTTAGTCGGAAAAAACATACACGATCTAAAATGAACAAGTAAAGGAGGTAAAAGACTCAACAAGTGAACCAAAAGCTTTATTTCATTGATCATGTATGATTGTTACAATGCATGTAATTCTATGCTAAGTGTGGAAAGGACATAGCTGTGCAATGTTCCAAGGACGCTCTGTTTTGTCATAGATGTCATCCGGATCCTCCCTCTTGCGTTTCCGGCGCCAGTTAGCAGGTCTATCTTTTAGCTCTCGGAAATCGACAAGGTAGTACGATCCATTGTGAAGCACTTTACTAACGACGAAGGGTCCTTCCCATGGGGATTGCAACTTGTGATCTTTCACCTGGCGAAGGCGGAGAACCAGGTCTCCGGCCATGAACGAGCGATTCCGGACTCGACGGCTATGATAGCGTCGGAGCTTCTGCTGGTAAATGGTGGAGCGTTGGTCTGCTAAGTTCCGAGCTTCTTCGATCAGGTCCACAGATAGCTGTCTGGCCTCGTCAGCAGTTTCTTCATCATAGGCGGAAACTCGCGGTGAATCGTGGATGATGTCGGAGGGGAGCACGGCTTCGGATCCGTATACCAGGAAGAACGGAGTGAATCCGTTGACCTGTTGGGGGTAGTTCGTAAACTCCACGGGACGGAGTCTAACTCCTCAGCCCAAGCTCCGGCTGCGCGGCGCAGCGGTTCTTCAAGGCGTGGTTTTATTCCGGATAGGAGGAGTCCATTGGCTCTTTCGACCTGACCATTGGACTGTGGATGAGCCACTGATGCCAAGTCTAGTCGGATCCCAACGCCATGGCAGTAATCCTTCAATTCTCCTTGGGCGAAGTTTGTGCCATTATCTGTGATTATGCTGTGCGGGATGCCGAATCTCGTCACGAGGCTGCAGACAAATTTGAGTGCCGTAGCACCGTCGGCTTTTCTCACTGGCTTTGCCTCGATCCATTTACTGAATTTATCAATAGCGACCAGGAGGTACTCAAAACCGCCAGGAGATGATTTATTTAACTTACCAACCATATCGAGCCCCCATACCGCGAACGGCCAGGTGATAGGGATGGTCTTCAGCTCTTGGGCTGGAGCATTTGGTTGAGTAGCATAGTACTGACAACCTCGGCAGGTTTTTACCAACTTGTCAGCATCTTCTTTAGCTGTGAGCCAATAAAATCCTAGCCGGAAAGCTTTGGCAACGAGGGACCTGGGAGCGGCGTGATGCCCGCAATCCCCTGCGTGGATCTCTCTGAGGATTTCAATGCCATCTTGATTGGAGACGCATTTGAGGAATACTCCCGTTGCGCTTCGTTTGTAGAGCTGTCCGTCAACGATTGTGTAGGATCTTGCTCGTCTGATGATCTGTCGTGCGAGGACCTCGTCCTCCGGCAACTTCTGATCAATGAGGTAGTCCAGGAAGGGCTGCGTCCAAGCCGGAATGATAGCCATCACTTCCTTTGCCGGAGATGCTGCCACCTCCGGATTTTCCGGGTTAGCGCCCTTTACCGAGGGTATCCGTAGGTGCTCCAGGAAAATGTCGGGCGGAATTTGTTTCCTGCTGGATCCGAGCTTGGATAGCATGTCTGCCGCTGCATTATCGTCTCTCCTGACGTACTTGACTTCGTATCCGAGGAAGCACTTGGCGATCTCGTCAACTTCGTCCCTATAGACCGCCATGATGGAGTTTCTGGCGTTCCAGGTTCCGGCTACTTGTTGTGCCACCAGGTCGGAATCTCCACAGCATATGATGTGCTTGATCCCGATTTCCTTAGCGATGCGCAGACCGTGTAGTAGAGCCTCGTATTCCGCCATATTGTTTGTAGCTTCGAAGTGAATCTGCAGAACATACTGCAGTTCTTCTCCGGTAGGGGACTTCAGGGTGACTCCGGCTCCTGAGCCTTGATGCTGCTTGGATCCATCGAAGTGCATGACCCATGTTTCTGGTTCCGGCTCCATATTTTCATCCGGAGCTTCTGTCCAATCTGCAATGAAATCCGCCAGGACTTGGGATTTAACCGCAGTCCTAGGCTTGTAAGCGATGTCGAAGGCGGATAACTCGATGCCCCATTTTGCTGTGCGTCCTGTTGCGTCAGCGTTATTGAGAATCGTTGATAGCGGGGCTTTGCTCACGACTGTTACTGGATGCTCCTGGAAGTAGTGTCTCAGCTTCCTGCTACCCAGGAATACTCCATAGGCTAGCTTCTGAAAGTGAGGGTACCTTTGTTTGGATTCCGTCAGCACTTCGCTGATGTAGTAGACTGGTCTTTGGACTCCATACTCGTGTCCTTCTTCCTGTCGCTCCACCACGATGACGAGGCTGATGACTCTGTTGGTAGCCGCCAGGTAGAGGAGCATGGGCTCTGACTCTCCTGGTGCCGCCAAAATGGGTGGGGAGGTGAGTATCTCCTTCAACCCTTGAAGCGCTGCATCTGCTGCCTCGTCCCAAACAAATTTGTCTGTCTTCTTCAATAGCTTGTACAGGGGTAGCGCCTTCTCGCCAAGACGGCTGACGAACCTACTGATTGCTGCGACACAACCAGTTAGTCGATGCACATCTTTAAGACAAGTTGGCCTTTTAATGCACAAGATTGCCTTGATTTTCTCCGGGTTAACTTCAATGCCCCTGTTAGAGACAATGAAGCCAAGGAGTTTTCCGGCTGGAACGCCAAAGACGCACTTCAGCGGATTTAACATCATCTTGTACCGTCGGAGATTCTCAAAGGTTTCTGTAAGGTCGCTGATCAAGTCGGATCCTTTCCGGGTCATGACCGCGATATCGTCGACGTAGGCGTGTACGTTCCGGCCTATTTGGTCCTTCAAGCACAGTTGCATCGTACGTTGGTAGGTGGCACCTGCATTTTTCAAGCCAAAGGGCATGGTGACATAGCAGTAAGTGCCAAAGGGGGTGATGAACGAGGTCGCCTTTTGGTCGGACTTCTTCATCCGGATCTGATGATACCCGGAATATGCGTCAAGAAAACATAGAAGTTCCGCCCCTGCCGTCGAATCAATGAATTGGTCAATGCGCGGCAGGGGAAACGGATCCTTCAGACAATGCATGTTCACGCCGGAGTAATCGATGCACATTCTTAGTATTTCAGAATTCTTTTTGGGTACAAGGACGGGATTTGCGACCCAATCAGTGTGGATTACTTCTTTTACAAAACCTGCCTCTAGTAACTTTGCTAATTCTATTCCTATGGCGCGGCGCTTCTTATCTCCAAAGCGTTGCATAGCTTGCTTCACCGGTTTAGCCCCCGGATTTATGTTGAGGTAGTGCTCGGCGAGTTCCCTAGGTACTCCGGACATGTCAGAAGGTTTCCATGCGAAGATATCCATGTTAGCGCGGAGGAACTCGATGAGCGCGTCTTCCTATTTGGGATCCATGTTGGCTCCGACTGAAACCTGCTTGGATGCGTCACCCACGATGAGGTCGTGCGTCTTGGTTTCTATCGCGGCCTTAAAGGAGTTTTTCTGTTCGGAGATCTGCTTCTTGGTGGTCTGCATCTCAGTCGGATCCACCGCGGCTCTGTAGCCTTGAAGCTCCTCTCCGGATATCACAGACTCTGCGAAGGCGGCTTCGCCCAACTCGCACTCATGAGCCTTCTTGTAGTCTCCGGATATGGTAATCATACCTTTCGGACCCGGAATCTTGAGCTTGTTGTAGATGTAGCACGCTCTTGCATGAAACTTGTGGTAGGTGGGCCTGCCGAAGATGACGTGGTAGGAGCTTTTGAAGGGCACGACCTCAAACGTGATCATCTCTTGGCGGAAGTTATTTGCGTCGCCGAAAGCCACGGGAAGTCTGATGCTGCCCAAGGAATTTGCCTCTTTACCCGGAACCACACCATGGAATTCAGTGGTGCTATGCTTGAGCTGTTCCTTGGTAAGGTTCATCCGCTCCAATGTTTCCAGGTACATGATGTTCAGGCTGGCCCCGCCGTCCATGAGGCACTTGGAGAAATCATACCCATCGATACGGGGACTTACAACCAAGGCGTAGCACTCTTTCGGAATGACAGTAGGATGATCCTTTCTATCAAACGTACACGGAGTTTCCGACCACCTGACATACTGCGGCACAGCGGGGACTGTGGCGTTCAGGATCCGGAGAGCTGATTTGCTTGCACGGACTGTTGGGGTTCCAAGGAAGGTGTGGTACGCGCCCGCACTCTTTTTATCGAAGGGGTTGGGTTTAGCTGCGGATCCGGCTTTGGGATCCGGCGAAGCGTCATCCTCGTCCATCGCCTCGGAACTGTCTTCCTCCTTGTCCTTTTTCTTGCCCTTGCCTCCTTTGCCGCGTCGGCGGTGCTTCCGGGCTCGTTTGTATCCTGCTTCCGGGTCAGATTTTAGATCATTGACCCACTTGCAGTTGCGGTTGGTGTGAGTGGACTTCCATGTAGCCGGATCCAGGTGGGCCAGGCAAGGCATGTCTCTGTACTCTTCATAAGTTTGGGGGCGCGGGTTCCGGCAGCTGTGACCTCGTCACCACGCTGCTGGCCCCTTCCAGCTCCGCCACCGCGGCCGCGGCCTCTTCCGCCTCCTTGGCCTCCGCGCTGGAAGGCCATGGCGATCAAGTCGGATCCGCCACTCTTTTGGTCATCAGGGGGGTTTTTCCGCTTAGTGCCGCTGCTGCTGCCGTTGTCATGGTTCTTCTTTTGCTGATGCAGGGGGATTGCTGTGGCTGCTAGATCTCCGCCTGCGTCGTCATCGGCGGCAGTATGATCACTGGCGATGGTGATCATGTTGTCCAAAGTCAGTTTATTTGCGTTGACCAGGCAGGTCAGCTTGTGCCGCAGTAGTCCTCCTCGCTGCAAGACACCGATGAAAGCGTCCATTGCTGTGCGGTTATCGACGTTCTCGCACTCGTTTCTGCATGCCAACCATCGGGTGAGGAAATTCCTCGATGTTTCACCCTTTTTCTGAATACATGCCTGTAAGTCGCTTGTTGTGGCAGGTCTCTTGTAGGTGCCCCTGAAGTGTTTCTCGAAGGCGTTTTTCAGGTCAAACCAGCAAAAGATGGAGTTCTTCTCGAGGTCACTGAGCCAGATCCGGGCTGGACCTACAAGGTACAGCTGAAGCATGCAGCAAGCGATATTAGGGGTTCCTCCGGCAAAGGTTAGAGCATTATAGTAATCCTCAATCCAGGTATCCGGCCTTTCCGTGCCATCATAGTTCTTCAGGTTTCCGGGTAGCTTAAGGTTCATCCTCGGCTTTGGTTCCTCTCGAATCATCCTGCCAAAGCATTTTGGGCCGATGTAGTCAGATCTGTACTCATTGAGGCGTTCTCGGGCATCGCGTGGGCCGCCGCCCGGGGTTTGTGAGCGAGAGCGAGATCTTCGGCCACCGCCTCCGCCTCCGCCTCCGCCACTAGGTGGCGGTGAGGGAGACCTGCGAGGGGGCCTGTAAGATTTTTTGCTTCCTCCCTCTGATTCCCGACGATCTTCCCGTGGCTCGCTCCGGCTTCGGTGGCTACCTTCACCTTGGTGATAGTCTCCTCCGTCGTTCCGGCTACGGCGGGGCTCCGGCTCACGCTCTGCGTTCCGGCTCCTCCTGGGCTCAGGAACACGGTCGTTGTTCCGGCTCCTTCTGGGCTCAGGATCACGATCGTTGTTCTGGTTCCGACGTGGCTCTGGCGTACGCTCCCTGGTCCTTGGCGGCGGTATGTTGTCGCGGATGTTGATTCCACCGGCTCCATGGGGCCTGGTGTTTCCGACTGGACTACGGCGGCGAGAAGGTGGGGGACGCGGGTACCCGTTAGGCGGAGGTGACGGGTTTCGGTACTTGTTCCTACCAGTGTACATTGCATCTTTTCCCTTCTTCGGATCTGACGGAGGCGTCTTTGACGGTACGGGGATCGGATTTTGGTGTTCCCTGGCTTTTCTTCTGCGCTCCGTGGATCCGGTGCGCGATTTATCATCGGGATGTCGGTTGGCTTGAGCGTCCTTCTGCGCGGTTGATACACAGTGATCCGGATTGGATTCCAACCTGCGCGAGGTGTCCGCCTTGCTTTGCTGCTGCATTGCTGAAGCGACAAGTTTGCGGACGTGGTTGATATCAACCTCTTCGTCCTTCTTTTCCAGGAGCTCCGCAGCTTTTAGCATGTTATCCTTTGGAGTTTCCAGCGGCTGCTGCTCTGCAGGTGTGGCGAAGTTGATCCTGCGAGGCGGGATTGCTTCTCTGACGATCCGATCGGCCTCCGCCTGCGCATAGGTCATCTTTACTTCCCACTCTTTCCTCATGCTCTTGACGTGCTCGAGTGTTTCAGTGATTTCGCGATCCTGTCTTTCGAAGCGGTCCATCAAGTTTGCAGCTTCTGCCCTTTCGTCCATTATTGCGGCTGCGGTATTGGCAAACTTCTTGGCTGTGGCCAGCATTTCCTTTCTCGTGGCTTCTAAAGCCTCCGGATCTGCGGCATCGCCCGGAGTTATGGGTTTGTTGAGGACAACAGATTTCGCCACTAAATCCATGCGAGCTTGCGCGACTATCTCTTCAGGGGACATGACGTCTTCGTATGGTCGTCCCCGATCTAACGGAGATCCTACATTGGACGGTCCTGGATCGGAGGCGGTGTTTTCATCTTCGGGTTCCTGCTGATCCAGCTGTGCCACGGTTGCGAGAACCTGCATGGGCTGGGCGGATTCAACGTCGGGTTGCTCACCGTATCCGTATTCTTTTATCTTCCGATCGAACTCTTCAGTGTCCATGGAATCCCCGGACATTGGGCTTAGGTTGCCGAGGATTGATTCCTCAGGGTTTCCGGCACCCTCTTGTCCCGGAGCGTCGCTTTCTCCGACAGCCTCCTGCTGATCCGGAGCGACAGCGTTTTCCGGCGCCTCATCCTGCACGGGGCCAACTCCGACTTCTTGAGGGGCGACTCCGGCGGTATGGGCTATGAAGTGCACGAAGTGACACCTTTGCTTCTCTAACACCTGGGAGACCCAGGCGGATCTGCATTGGTCTTCCACCTTTATCTCCTGCTCGGGGGCGGATTGGGTGGGTTTTGAATTTTCCGGATCTAAGGCGGATTCTTTCTTGGAAAGTTCCTGCGACTCGGATCGGATCTTCGCGACTGCGTCCTGCTCAGCGGCGGTCGCGTCAGCGCTACTTACCAATGGGTTTCCGTCGGAATCGACGGTTTCCCCGATGAAGATGTGTATGCCGCCAACTGGGACGATGGAGAGCTTGACGGAGTCTGTCTTAGCCGGAATCCAGCACTCATCCGGAGGGACGATCGGTAGATTTCCGACGTAGAGGACGCGCCCCACAGCGATGGTGTCGTCGAAGCTTCCCATGGCGGAACCCTCCCGGTTCCAGCCTCCAGACGCCGCAGGCCCCACGGTTGGCGCCAACTGTCGTTTCCTATTCGACGATACCTCGGAGGAGGGATCCTAACGAGGGGGAGAAGAAGTAGGGGCCATAGGACGGAGTGCACACGGGATGGTGGTACGCGATTTACCCAGCTTCGGAACACCTGCACGATGACAGGGCCTACTGCTGCTTGTCTGGAATTATCTGGGCGCTTTCGCGTTGTTACAATGAGTTGTGTTTGTGCCTCTAGGGCTCCCGGGATCCGGCTTATAAAGGCGCACGGATCTAGGGTTTACATGGAGAGTCCTAGCCGGATTACAGATTGCCTAACTATGAATTGCCTTGCACGTCAAGGATCCGCCTTCCATACACGTCATACTGGATCCGGGTTCCTTATGGGCCTACATGGATCCGAGTTCCTCCGAAGGTCGGTGCGGATCCGGCTAACTAATCCTGGGCCAGACTTCATCCTTCACGATCAACAGCAACTGGGCCACCCGATGGGCCACATGCCACATCACCATCTATGGGCCACCCGGGCTTGCCGGATCTAGGCACTGTCGATGGTACACCCATGTAGTATACCCACAACACCTCTCAAAATGCTCTGTAACATTCTGAACTCATCTGAAGCTTCATTTGATAGAGGGAGATGAAAAGCTTGTGCAGGGTCAGAAATCTGTAAGGCCTCATTTACCGAGATAAGTTTATCCTTGACAAATGAAAAAAGTCTTGGGAACCTTTCATCAAAGAGCATATTTTTCCAATTATCCGTCCAAAATAGAATTGTCTCTCCATTCCCCAAATTGCAATGTGTCATTTTCCTATAAATATCAACTAGCTTCATAATATTCCTCCACCAAAAGGAACCACAGATAGTAACTGCATGTGGGACTTCCTTATAATAATAGGAGTTTCGAATTAACTTGACCCAGGGGAGATCCACATTGTTGTAGAATTTATGCAATTGCTTCAACATAAGACATTTATTCTGAACTTTCAGATTAATGATACCCAAGCCACCCTTATGTTTTGGTTTACAAATCATCTCCCAAGAGGCCAGAGAGTGTGCTTTATCATCATCTTTTTTCTTTCTCCACAAACAATTCCTTCTAGCTCTATCAATTACCTCAATTGCTCCATCTGGTATATCTAGTGTACTAAGATAATGTATGGGCATTGATGACAATACAGAATTGACCAGAATTAACCTGTCACCATATGATAAGAAAGAAGCTGAAGCAGTGAGCCTTCTTTCAATTCTATCAGTTAGGGGAGATAAATCTCTTATTGTTGGCTTAGTAGTGCCCATAGGAATGCCAAGGTATTGGAAGGGCATTGATGCAATAGAACAGTGTATTTGTGTTGACAGAGCCTCAGCTTCAGCTTGAGAGATGTTGATAGGAATGAGTGATGATTTGTGGTAATTGACTTTGAGCCCAGTAAAAGCAGAATATTCCTCTAGTAGTTCTTTCAATACTTGTAACTGATCTGCCTCAGCTGGCAGCATTATAATGGTATCATCTGCATATTGTACAATAGGGTAATCATTACTGCCTCTATTGGGAATTGGAGCCTTTAGTCTTCCATCTCTGAAAGCATAATTCACATAACTTTGCAACAGGTCACCACCAAGAACATACAACAAAGGAGAGAGAGGATCACCATGCCTGACCCCTCTTCTGCACAAGAAAGGTTTCCCAGGAACACCATTTAAAAGGATAGCAGAAGAACCAGAAGTCCGAATTTCTTTAACCCACTGAATGAAAGTTGAATCAAAACCTTTAAGTTCCATTATCTTGATGATAGCCTTATGCTCAATTGTATCAAAAGCCTTTTCAAAGTCTAATTTAAGTAGAATCACTTTTCTCTTGGATTTATGACATTGATGCAAATACTCAAAAGTCCAAGCCAGACAGTCTTGAATGGTTCTTCCTCTTATAAATCCATATTGATTTTCATGAATGCAACTTTTGATTTGCAACTGTAACCTGTTGGTAGCCAACTTTGTCAAAAAATTTAGACATGTATTTGTTAAAGAAATTGGCCTAAAGTCATTCACTGTCTCTGGGGACAAATTCTTTGGAATCAAGGTTATGTATGAACTATTAATACTTTCCAGGGGCGCTTGTCCTTTGTGAAAATCCCTACACAGATTAAATAATTCATCCTTGATTATATTCCAGCATTTCTTGACAAACATTCCATTAAAACCATCAGGCCCAGGAGCTCTATCAGTTTCAGATGCTTCAAAACTCCTTCAATTTCCTCTGTGGTAAATTCCTTAGACAGAATATACAAACCTTCCACTGGAGTAATCAGATGTGATATATTTGCTTGTGTGGCATTATTATTGGTAACTCCCATTCTATTTCTGTAACAAGCCCACAATGCATTAGCTTTCTGGTTATGTTCCACCAAAGAGTTTCCTTGCTCATCCTTTAGTACTGATATAACATTATGCCTATATCTTTCAGTGGCCTTTGCATGAAAAAATTTTGTGTTTTCTCCTCCTAATTTAATCCATCTAATTGTACATCTATTCTTCCAATAATTTGATTTTATACTCAAAAGTTTCTTCAAATGTGTCTTGACAATATTCCTAAAATTGAATTCAGCTCTATTCAAATCTCTGGAGTCTTCCAAATTGTCAAAAAATAGGATAACTTTATTACATTGTTCAATAAGTTTCTTCAAATGTGATAGTCCTTTCCCCCATTTCTTCAAAGCATATCTAAGATTTTTGAATTTTGCAGTTAGCACTGAAGCCACATTCTTCTTACTTACTGGCAAATTCCAAGCATTTGTAACCACCTCCATGAATCTTGGCTGCTCTAACCAAATATTCTCAAATCGAAAGATCTTTGCCTTTGGTATAGAAGTAGAGATAGATACCACACAGGGCGTATGATCAGAGGTGGATTTTGCAAGTGGAAAAACCATTGCATTAGGAAATCTCAATGTCCACTCACAAGTTGTAAAAAACCAGTCTATTTGCTCCAAGAGTGGAGTAGCTTGCATATTTGACCAAGTGAATCTTCTCCCCTTTAGAGGCAGCTCCAATAAACCCAGATGACTTATAATATTATTAAAGAGAAAAATGTCTGCCATATCAGCCCCAGGTTTATTCCTATTATCCACTGATCTCATGAAATTAAAGTCTCCAAGAAGTAACCAATTATCATGCACAGGGATATCCCAATCAAATAACCAATTGACAAATTCATCCCTCATAACCCCTCTACAAGGTCCATAAACAGTAATCATAGTCCAGATTTCAGCAGTGTGAGCAGAAGCAAATTGCATTCTAATAGCTGAATGAGTTTTTTCTATTAAAGTGCCCATAAAAACCTTACTGTTCCAAAGAACAATAATACCTCCAGAAGCACCAATGGAAGGCACAAACACAAATCTATCAAAACGTTTAGGGCAAAAAGTCCTGATGAATGAGTGCTCAAAATTTTCACATTTGGTTTCTTGCAAGCATATAATGGCACAATTACTCTCATCAATCTTGTTGTATACAGCTAGTCTCTTGTATTTATCATTTAAGCCTCTAACATTCCAACAAAGCACATTCCAGTCAACCTTCAAATTTGAGGAACTATTCATTGAAAACCAAACTGGTAATAGCCAAAGTGATTCATGCATAGCAGGTCACAGAAAGAGATTTCATTACCACATGAGTACTTAATAGTGTCATTACAGATAGTGATTAAAATAACAAGTTGTGCATTCTCAAAAGCCTCATCATGAACTGACACAAAAACTACACTGATTGCATTACAGATTCCTTCAATCATCATTACTGGTTGATGTGGTGCCCTTGGAGTCATCAGAAGTATCCATAAACCTCTCCTCTGTCAATTCTTCTTCTGATATCTGCAGCTGTCTACCAATGTGTTGCAGAGTTGGTACTGGTATGAAAGGAACCACCTCTTCCTCTGCTTCATCAGGCTTGGATGCTTGTGCCTTCTTCCTTGTTGTGCTTTTGTCCTTCATGAATTCAAACTTGTACCCACCAGTCTTAGCCATGTGCCTTGTACACCTCCTAACTGACCTCTCAGTCCAGTCTGAGCTGTCCACTGGATCAGTTAACAAAGAGACACCAGCAGAAGATCTCCTATCCTTATTCCTCCAAGTATGCTAATGAATGCTCATCTGAGCTTTAAGAGCACTCCTTGTGACCCTAGAGCTTGGTGGGATGACTTTCTTGCCTTTCCTGGTTGCCCCTTTCCTAACAACAGGTTCCATATCAGCAGTAGCCATAAAGCAATTATTCTGCAGTCTGAAGTTGTCATTAGAGCACTGTAAAGAATATTTAAGCCAAGCAAGCTTATTGACTGTAACTGCAGCAGGAATTGTGTGCATAAACATGCTAGGAATTAGACCCTTAGAGATTTTATCCAACAATATATCCTTTGGCAAGATAGGGCCAACAATCAGACCATCCATGCAGTTTTTATAGCTGGGAAATTATCTGTCCAGAAAAGAGATAAGGTCTTTCTCCAGAACAGAAAATTGAAGCTCAATTCTGTTGACAATCATCTGCTGAGGCCCCTGCATCATATTAACTGAACCCTCTGAACTTGATGAGTCAATAATAGCTGACTCATTGAAATGCTGAATTTCATGCTCCACATGCACTTCCATCACCTGATCTTGATCATTATCTTGGTCTTGATCCAAAAGAATCTGTGGATGCTGAAAGCCCTGCTCAGGAAGCTGCACTTGTTCAAGAATATTCATACGCATAGGGTCATTCCAACCAATTTCAGGATATTGTGGAAGCACAAAATTGTTCAGGTTTGGCAAGAGCTGTCCAGGCAATGGATGTGGGTTACCATTGACAGGCATCTGATCCTCATCATGGGGCAAAGCATCAGCAAATTCAGCAGTTAAAATATAGCAAACAGCAGTCCATGATTCCTTGATCCCACCAACAGAAGCAAATTTGGTAAACACTACATCCCTGGGAACCGTTGCTTCAGAACAAAAAGCCACATAACAGATCGTCCTCTCAAGCAGGGCATCATCTTGATGCTAATGCAGTAACTTCCCAAAAGAACTGATGGCATTAGCTAAGTCATAATCCGTCCTAAAATCCAAAGGGATGCTGAGGAACATAAGCCAACCATTACGAAATCCCTGAACAGCTCTATGATTATCCCTATCATCATGATGCAAGAATCGAACAACAACCCCATGCTGTATCTGATAAGGTACATGATTCACCAGAGCAGCTGTAGCGGCAGGGCTTCGCGGACGATAAAAAGCTAGCCCCAATAAGCAAGGTTGGACTTCCTCCACAGTGTGTTGCAGGTGATCTTCGATGAAATTTCGTACCTGCTGCCTCCAATGCGGGATCAAAGGAGCTGGCGGCGGAGGTAAAAGCTCGGCGACGCAGATGTTGTCATGGCACCGAGGTGGATCGACCGAAGGACTATAGAAAGTCCTGGGCAGTCGGGTGGGGCCGCCGTCGATGATTTGATGCCCATGCGGCAGCCAAGGCATAGGATCAACCTCGTAGTTGGCCATTGCCGGAGCACTCAACGGCGGTGGCAGCGGAGACGACGAGGGCGGACAAACAGGGGAAGAGGACTCTGCAGAAGGTACTTGTGTACGTTTAGCAATATGAATAGAATCCGAACTGGCCCTCCTCCCTTGGGTAACCGACTCCAGGTGGGAATCATTGTCTGAACCTACCAGGGGTTCATTAATTACCATGTTACCTTTCCGAGGAACCCATTTAAAAGATTTACTTTGCTTCCAATCAAAACAATTTTTCCGAAAATGACCATATCTGAAACAAAAACGACATCTGACTTTCCTTGTGCACTCCTTGGCATTATGTCCCATAGATAAACACCTCGAGCACTCCCAAACTTCATAGGCCATATCATCAACCAATTTTTCCAGGGCAATATATCCATGTGGGTCCTCTACATGCTTAGCAGGGTGATGATTTTCCATTAAACAATCTTTAACACCAGAAGTACTTGCAATATCTGTATTAGTAACAAGATCAACCATAGGATTCTTAAGCTTGGCTCCAATCCTCTCTTGCACAAAATCAAATGGTTTTGCTGAACCAAATTGCAGTGGTGGTGATGTGGACGTCACATGTGTAGGTGGAAAAATCACACCAGGAGTAAAAGAAGGGTTTTGATATCCTTTACAAGGAGTGTATTCAATGGAGTCTGAGAAAGACAACTTCTTAGGAGGAGCATCTTTTGCCTTCAAGATAGATTTGGGCCTTCCTTGCTTCAATGCATTCATGCCAAGTTGAACCCTTTTTTTACCAGGACTCACAAGTGTCCAATATTGCTGATATTCATCTTGCCATTGTTGAAATTCTCTCTGCCAATTTGGGCCACCTCTTCCCCAAAGATGGAAAAAACACTTAAACTGCTTACATGCAAAACTCCTCAGATTGAAAAGATGAAAAACCAACAGACTTGGTGAACACACAAAAGGAGAAAACTCGATCACGAAGCAGTGAAACCTTAAGATCTCCACTGAAACCACCAGTTGCTGCTTCTAGAGCAATGCTCACTGAACTTTCATGTAGCTTAAAGGAAGCCCTTCCAAAAGAAACCACCATGATAAAATGTCCAGAGCTAGCCGAGGGATGCACTGATCTGGCAATTTTAGTGTAACAATATTTTGCAACCTTGAGACCCGGGCTATAATCCAACTCCTTGGACAGACTGTAATGATTTACTTGAGAAGAATCACGATGATTATTCATATCAGTAGTAGCATTGGGAACCGTGTCAACATCTGCATGGGCCATGCACTTATCTGTGGTACTAGCAGAGCTTATGAGCTGACCCATACATACCACATGAATAGGAAAATGTAATTTTGCTCCCACAGAAAAATTATCCTTTGTCTCCTTATATCTGCAACCAACAATTTCACCTTTTGCATCAAGAAGAGAAATCCAGCCATCCTTCACAGAAAGAGACAAGGATCCGTCATAAGCCTTCATCCTTCCACGATCAAGATCTTTGTGTGTGGAATACGTGATCTTCCAGGTCTTCGTGGGTTGAATGAGCTTAGAAATATAGGGACTAGCCTTAGGGTTGATCTCCACCGAAGGCGGATCTTTACCCAACAGATCCACGGCCACTTGATCCTTGCAGAGTCTAGGATTAACCGCAATATCTAGATCCTCAGATGGAAAAATGCAGTGATCCACCAGAGCATGAAATGCCGAAAACTCAATGACAGATCCAACCTTGAAAACATCAAAATCATTCTGCCTAAATTTGCCAATAATAGGAGTACCCATGTGATCTAGAAGCATGATCCAATTTGAAGAAGACCAGACATGGATCTCTCCATCCATCAAATTGCGAAGCCCATTATCTATATCTTCCACCGACATGTACGAGACATTCCAGATCCAAGAGGGGGGAGCCATGAGGCGATTGGAGAAGAAAACCAGTTACCTTGAAGAGGAAAGGAAGGCGGAGAGATTGATCGGCTCAACTCTGGGAAAAGCCCAAAGCTTCCGACGATCGCCGGCGTCTAGGGTTTTAGGGTGGGTGGGTGGTGGTGGTCGCCATCGGTAGATCTGCTCCCGAGGTGTTGCGAACCAACTCGTGGCAGGGCGCACTGAGCTTGTTCCTCGTGCATCTAGTTGTGATGCTCTCCGTCTATTTTAAGAGTTCATTATAGTAATAGGCGCATAATTGGTCTACTAAGGACTAAGAAATTACAGCACGAAGATGACACCGAGATTTGTTAACGCAGTTCAGCAAACCATCAGCTCCCGTTGCACTCCTTCTGATATCAAGTCGTCATAGTTACACTGTGTGGCACATCTCACTTTATATAGGAGGATAGTGTCGAGGGTGCTCCTCGGCAATGCCCTCCGATAGGGGCTTAGGGTTGATGGAATCCTGCAAGCTGACACGAGACATCGGTACACAGACAAGCGGGGAGAGCGATTTACCCAGGTTCGGGGCCCTCGATGAGGTAAAACCCTTACGTCCTGCCTGTCTGTTCTTGATTATGATGATAATGGGTTACAATGGGGTGCCGAAATAGTTCGGCTGAGATCTCGTCGAGATGGCTAAGTGCTAGGGTAACCTAGGTCTAAGCTTCTGTTGGCTAAGTTCGCTAAAATTGATCGTGTCCCCCGTTAGCCCCTCTCATGGCCTTTATATAGGAGGCCAGGTCTCGAGAGGTCTAATCGAGTGCGAATAGGTTTACAACAGATCCATCTCCTAACTTTCCTTGTTCGGCTCCTTCCGTGTCTTGTACATCAAGGAAACTTCCGCTGCACCGTCCTAGTGGCCCATCTTGCCGTCGAGTACCTTTATGGGCCTCCAGCTTGTCCGTTTAGGGTAGAGCAACGTCGGTTACCCGAAGGGTAGTGCCCACGTCAGTAGCCCCCGAGTGTCTAGCTGAACATAGTTTGGGTAGAGACTAAAGCATGTCTTCTTCCGACGTCCTTCTCCTTGACCGTTCTTGTTTTCCTTCTGTCTGCATCATCTTCATTCTGTTGGGTGCGCGTCAGCGCTCCCGATGGGAGTAGCCCCCGAGTCTAGGTACAGATGCTTGCAGTCCGTGCGTAGACTCAAGTTGCACTACTCGAGCATTTTCGTCTGCCGAAGTTTTTCCTGCAAATCTTCGTAGGTCATCCGATATATTTTCCTTATGCAAGGGAACATGAATAACGTGCCCGACTTTTGTTGGTTAACTGCCGTTGGCAAAACAACGTTACCCTACACAGAATCAAGTCCCCGGGCATGATCCTGGAGTGCGAAAAAAGTTCTGTCGGGTGCGCGTCCAGCGTTCCCGATGGGAGTAGCCCCCGAGTCTATGCACGGGCTCTTGCATCTGGGTGCAGACTCGAGTCAAATTTTCCCTTCGAGTCCTCATTCTGTCGGGTGCGCGTCCAGCGCTCCCGATGGGAGTAGCCCCCGAGTCTAAGTGCAGATGCTTTGCAATCTGTGCATAGACTCAAATTGACCATCCGATAGATTTTTATTCCTTTGTATACAATCATTTCACATGACGTCATTGATGACGTTTTTCTGACACCTCGATTCTGACTGATAAGATGCGACCCGTCGGCCCTTTCTTCGAGCAATTCCTGCTCCTCTTACACAGTTACCGAGGCGCCTCCTCGATTTCTGCAACCATTAACTGAAGAAAAGTTCCCCTAACAGTACGGGGCCTTCCTTAAATCTTACAAAGGATAAAAATCCCTAATCTTCTCCTTCATTCGTCACAACATCCCTTCATCGTTCTTCCTCTTCTTCCTTTCGCAACTGCTGCGCCGCCACCACTGCTTCCCAGTTTTTCCCAGATCTCGCGATGGTGAAGAAGAAGAACCCTAGCGCGCCGCTAGTTCCACGAGCGGTGGTGCCGCCGCCAAATCTTCCTCGATTCCTCCGAAGGAATGCGCCCCGAGCGCTCCTCCCCCAGCTCCGGCGCCGCCGGCGCCACCAAGCTCAGTAGCTAGGCCTGGAGATTGGACAGCATCGACTGTCACCAAGCGTGACGAGAAGAGATCCCGAAGCCTGGGATTGATCTCCTCCGATGAGGGGAATGTGATCTTTCCAGGTGCGATTTCTCGGCCTAATCCCCCTGCTGGCTTTACCGTGATGTTCTTGTCGTTCTTATATCGGGGTCTTTCGCTTCCCGCTCATGAATTCCTCCTCCATCTCTTACGGACTTACGAGATCCAATTATGGCAACTTACTCCCAACTCCATCCTCCACGTTGCTATGTTTATCACCCTTTGCGAGGCATTTCTGGGCATTGAGCCTCATTTTGGGTTGTGGAAAAAGATCTTCTATGTGAAGAGATACAGCAGTAGTAATGGATCCTTTGTCACCGGAGGAGTGGGATTTGTAGCTCGTTCGGATGTCAACTACTTCAATTTCCCAATGAGAGAATCCGTGCAAGGGTGGAGATTGAAGTGGTTTTACGTCAAGGATTCCTTGTCACCCGAATCCCAGCTTCCTTGCTTTGTCGATATCCTTGAAGCCAAGCCGAAGAATTCCTGGAAGAATATTCTCTCTCCCGACGAAAAAGTAGCAGCCGACCAATTATTTGCCAAATTTCTTCGGATCAAGGAAACTGATGGCCAAACCATGATCGGCACAGAAGTGGCGGAAGTGTTCTTGAAACGTCGAGTCCAACCAGTCATGGTCAGAGTTCATTCGATGTGGTTGTATTCAGGTCCAAAGGATGGAACCAGGATTAATGCGGCCGAACTGTCGGGAAAGGAACTGCTCGACGAAGTCCGTCGCCTTACTTCCTTTAGTCAAGAGGACTCAATCCCATTGACATCTTCTTACAATCCTTTTGATGCCGAACATCCACCACCAGAGGTAACCTCTCCTTTCAATTTCTTACTATGCTACTCTCACTGAGCCAACATAAGTACCATTGTTCTCATTTATTTTTTTTCCTTCGACAGACCGCCATAGCCTTCGGGAACTTGCACGACTCGCCGAACGACATTTCTGAGGGGAGAGGCTCCTCAGTTCCCATTGATTTTCAAACCGTCGAGCACACAAGCCCAGAAAATGATTATGATGATCCGATTGATTCAGAAACTGTTCACACCAATCTTTCCCCTTCAGCCGATGATGCTTGCGACAAAGAGGGATCAGTGCGCGATGATGACGCTGATCGTAATGCCTTTGTTAATGCAGCTGTGGAGGAGGCCAGGGCTTCGCCCGTAAAGAGATCGATCGGTGGCTTTGCTGACAAAGATGATCTTCTTGATATGTAAATACCTTCTTCTTTTTTACTATATTTTATCTTCTTGTTTCCCGCATTCTCTGCATAACTTCTGTCGACTATTTCCTTTTTGTAGTGACGAAGGTTTCATCGAGCCTCCGTCCAAGAAAGCCAGGTCTGATGTTGTTCTGCCGGCCGTTGCAGCTTCCGAAGCTTCGGCTCCTAAGGCAACTCCCGCGGTCCAGGCATCGACTGCTTCTTCCCTTTCCAAGGGGAAAGACATTCCTGTCGCCACCACGACTCCTCCTTCAGTAAGCCCTTCTTGAACACAACACAAATCTTTTGGAGCGTGCCTTGCCTAATAATTTTTTGTAAAACATTTTTTTAAGGACCTGCGAGGTGTGATATCCTCTTTAGAGGCCTTTGCCTCTCAGTTTACCTCTCTGGAGGCGGACAAAGTTCGACTGCAGGAGGAAGTTAAGTCTTCCTCTTCAAAGTTGGATGGCGCCATTAAAAAGGCTGCCGTAGCTTGCCAGGAGGTTGACTCCCTAAAATAGGAGCTGAGCAAGCTGAAGGAGAAGCTGAAGGAGGAAGAAGCTCGGGCAGCTGAAAAGGATGAACTCCTTCGTCAATCTGCTTTGGCTTTACTTGGTGAGCTCTTTTATACATCTCCGTTGATTATTACTCTTTATGGATCCGTTTCTTCATCAACGATTTCATCCAATTCAATTTCTTGCAGAAGCCGCCAGCATCCCTGCTACTGCCTTGGACAAAGTTCCGAACAACTCTCCGGAAAATGGTGTGTCGATGGCTCTCGCCTCCCACCAGCTTACTCGGGAGCTTCTTAACAAGGGAAAGGGTGCCCTGGCGCGGATGCATTCGATGATTTTCCCCAAGATCAAGCAGGAGAAGACTCTGGGGCAGCTGATTGATGCTTTCGCGGTTGACACCAAGGAGGTTATTGAGGTATTCAAGCGTACTTCGCGTACCTATGGTGCCCTCCTTGCCTTCCAACTTATGATGGGTTACGGCTTTAAGGCTGACATCGAAGAAATGACTAAGGAGCTGCCGAAAGAACAAGATGGGCGATTTGTTGACTTAAGCGCCTTTACAGTGTCTGCACGTACTTGTGCTCGCCAGCTCCTTGAACTAGTTTCATCAGGAAAGACATCGGCTGGACCTAGTTTGTCGAATCAGACCCAGGCCCCTTGATTTTTGTAACAAACTTATCTTCGAGCTGATGCGAAACATTGTTCCTGTTGCAAAACTTTATGTTTGTAATGAACTCCGTGTTGGCAATGTTGTTGGCGCACCTTTAAGATAATATTTTCACTTGCACTTCTCTCGATGGGAGTTACGTTGGGTGTTCAATTTAGCAGTATCCGACATCCTTTTTAACGCTGTATCCTGCAGGTTTTCCCGGTGCCCTCATTTGTCGACGACTCTTCGGGGTGCTCTTCCCGAAGGTGATCGGATCCAGCGAATGAAGGATCAGATCACCCAGATGGAAAAGGACCTGCGCAGCACTTACGCCTTAGCTGCTATTGTTAATAAGAAGAGCGAGATTGCAGTCGACGTGGAGCGGTACGCTCTTACTGAGCTGCATAAAGCTACCGAGAGTCTGAACTGTGAGTTTCTTGATCTCTGCGCCCTTTTGTCAACAGCACCTCATCTGATCTTTCATTTATTTCTTTGCCAGTCATAGCTCTGAACCGTGCGGAGGGGAACAAACGGATTCACGAGCGTGTGCGTGCGTTAACCCAGCTATCCTCAGTCGAAGAGATTTTCTGGCGGGAGCACTCGAAGGCTTCGGCTATCGCGCAATTTCAGGATCGGGTTCAGCAGGTCCACCACTTCTTTGACAAGTGCTACAAGGCTATGAGGGTGGTTTGGAAAACGATGTTCCCTTTGAAAGCGATTCCCCCCACGCTCCTAGCTTTGATGTCTGAGTTTGGTAATGCCAAGAAGATCCGAGACTTGGTGCGTGCGCAAGTTTTTGCAGGGGCCAGGTTTACACTTGCCCTTGTACTCGCCCGTTACCCCTCAGCAAGTTTGCTATCGATTGCCAACGCAACTGGAGACTTGGAGGCACTGTATCCGAAGGTATTGTTGCCCGCCAATATAATTGTCTACAGACTTGAGGAGGACTCAAAGGTACCTGAGGAAAGAGAAACTCCGCAAGGGTGATTTCAGGGGTTAAGGTTTGTTTTGTAAATAGATAATTTGGCTACTTCATCCAAGCGTTTGGACTATGTAATGAGGCCCTTTTGTTCGGTAGATACATGCATATGTACTTTTACCGTGCTAATGCCGTTGGCAAGTTTTGACTGAGCGAATCTGAGTTGCTCGTTTAAATGTATGTGTATTGGTTGGTTAGCAAATCATTTGAGTGATCAGCTCGTGTTGCAGGTTTTGTTAAACCTGTTGTATGCGCAACTTTGCTTTCAACCGATGTATGTTTTGACAGGCACTCCCGAATATTTCGGGTGTAGTGGTTCTGCCGATGAGCCCGTTGGTCCTTGATATTTCCATAAGTAAAATATCGTACGTGGGTTGTGTTTATATGTATTTCCGCACTCTTGCTATTTACGGCACTCGTAGAGGCATCTATAGCAGAGGGAAAGGTAAATTTCTTTTAGCACTCGTAGAGGCTTTTTTGGAGCACGATCTTCTGCCTCGTACTATGTTTGCATAGTGATGGGGCTTAGAAGTTTTTAGTTACTGCAATGCTTAACAAAGAATCGAAGCTTAGGTTCTCATTAATAAGGTAAGCACGAGGCTAGAGGGCGAAAAAAGGAGGGCCCTGTTTAAAATAAAGGGAAAAGAAAATAAAGGCTGATAAATTGCTTAAGCAAGGAAGGGGTTCTTCTCTTCTTCTGGCTTCTTCACCACGTTAGTGGTTGCTGCAGCGTTGCTGGTGTCATCAGGGGTTTGGGCAGTGGTTGCCAGCGTCTTGCTGTCTCCTATGCCTTCTGTGCCATCAACTGCCGTACCTTTTGCTGCCGAGGCTTCTGCTGCCGAAGCTTCTGCTGCCGAAGCTTTAAGGGCAAGAGCAGCTGGCTTCTTCTTGGGGTCCCTGACATCTTTTTCTTCCTTGATTTCTCGTAATGATAGCTTGGGTAGAGGGTCAACGATTTCTTGCTGTGACCCGAACTTCGCAGCAATCCTATGAAAGTCGCGATCACAATTGTCCGAGCGTGAAAAACTTCCATAGACTGTGATGTTAGTCCCATTGTTCCCAGGCATTTTCAGCTTGAGGTATGCATAGTGCGGCATAGCCATGAACTTGGCATAAGCTGGTCTCCCGAGTATAGCGTGATACTGTGACTCCCAGTTCACTACTTCGAACTCGATCTTTTCTTTCTGAAATTGTCGGCTTTGCCGAAGACGACATTCAGGTAGACTTTGCCAAGAGAGTAGCCCGGTTGGAAGGATCCCATGGAAGCAAGTGTCAGTTTCTTCTAGCATCCTCATGGTGATCCCCATACTTCTGATTGTGTCGACGAATATCAGGTTTAACCCGCTTCCACCATCCATGAAGACTTTGCTCATCTTGAACCCCCCAATTTGTGCTTCGACTACTAAGGCAGCGTGTCCTGGTTTTGGTATGGTCATCGGGTGATCTGCTCGACTAAACGTAATGTTCTGAGAGGACCACTCGACATACTCGGGGATGTTTGCCATGATGCTTTCTGCCAAGTTGATCTCTCAGGTGAGCTTCTTCATCTCTCTCTTCGAGACACCTGTCCTATGGATCATGCTCATCTGCTCACGTGGTGGTGGGAACGCCTCGTTGGGTTGATGAGGTTGAGCCTGCTGGACTTGATGCTGCGGTGGAGGTGGGGGTGGCGGTGGTAGTTGTTGCTGACCTGACTGCTGGATGAGTTTGTGCATGTCAAGGAACTGTCGACAGTCCCTGAGAAGGTGACTCGACTTCGTTTTGCCGTCCTTGGAATCGACATACGAGTGCAGGTAACAGGGGGCGTTGATCTGCTCAGCGTAGGGTAATTCGGGAGTCCTCTGCTGCCGTGGTTTATAGTTGCCACGGTTCCCAGGAGTGTTCCGATTACCGTCCTGTCGATCGTCCTTTCTCTCGTCGTATCGATCGTCCTGCCGATCGGAATACCCTGCGGCTACTAGATTGTTATCATCATAGTTGCGGTTCTTCCTTCTCTTGTGACGATCCCTTCGGCCACCTGAGTCGTGCTTTGGCTGGTCATCGTCTTCGTCGTCACTGCGCTGTCGTGGCCTTCGTACATTGTCCTCACCATCAGCCCAACTGTTGGCGATTTCCATTAACCTGGTTATGGTTTTTGGTTTTTTGCGCCCGAGTTCTTCTATGTAGCTCTCACGCCGAACACCATCGCTGAAAGCGTCGATTGCTCTGTCGATAGATACGTCTTCAGCAGCGTTCAGGAGTTTGGTGAATCTCCCGACGTATGAGCGCATCGACTCCTTCTGCTTTTAATGGCAATTCCCTAATTCTTCAATCCCGACGGGTCTCTTGTACGTTGCTTGGAAATTGGCAACGAAGGCATCTACTAGGTCGTCCCATGATTTAATGGAACCTTTCGGCAGCCCCCTTAGCCAGGCTCGCGCTGAGTCCTTCAAGTAGAGCTGCAAGCATTGCATTGCTGCTATCTGGTTTCCTTTGTGCAGGATCACAGTCTGCAGGTAGTCGTCTATCCAAGATCTCGGTTCCTGCTGCCCATCGTATTTTGCAGCATCGGTAGGGGTAGGCTTGAACTTTTTGGGCGGCATCGCCTCGCGTAACTTAAACAGTCGGCTCCCCTGAGTTCGCCGTCGTACTCCTGATCCTCATCCGAAGAGTCGCTATCGTTGTCCTTTCTAGCGGCGCGTCGTCGCCTTGCTTTGTCGATCTTGCTCTGGGTGATTTCATCCCGAGCATCTCTCGCATGATGTTTTGAACCACTAACTTGCACCGTGGTCTTTTCCTTTTGCAGGACTAGGTTGTTCCCCAATATCGCGAGGCTCTCCAGGGCACCTCGATGAGCTTGAGCCATGGAACCTTCGGGGCGCTGGTTGATGAGGTATGCGGCGAGGTTGGCCGTTGCTCCTGCAACGGTTTTCGGCCGTGGCATGCCCGCGGTATCCATAGTCATAAAGGATTTAGTCAGGTTCGACGTTATTTCTCTAGCATCATCTTCCGAAAGCCTGGATAGTCTCGACCGGTGCTTGCCTGTCCCCTGAGTATTTCGGGAGGCACTCCCTTGTGAGCCCCTTCTCCGTTCACTGGATCGATCTGCCGCAGATAGGCGTCTCTCGAGGGTGGCCTGCTCTTTCGACAGGTGCTCCCGGTTTTTCTCTAGTATAGAGCGATAAGCATTGAGGGTTCCAACCGAGGTTTCTGCGGTGAGTGGTGTGTTGTTGAGTACTGCTGCCCTTGCTGCTGCCCACTCCTCGTCCGTGATGGTGTAGTCGCTATCGCGGTTGCTGGCGCTATTTTCAAAACTTGCCCTTCTACTGGAACGGGGAGTATGGTCCCCATCTCCTCTGCGCCTTGTGTTTCCTGTGTTATTGGCGACATAAACCTGATGGTGTGCCGTTCTTCGGGTGGTTCCCTGGACGATGCTATCGATACTGTCCTCTCCCGATGAATACTGGGCATTGCAGATGAACGGCGTGTCGCTCGATCCCAGCCCGTGCCTGGTGTCGCAGTTCAAGCAGTAATACGAAGTTAATTCCGAAGACGTGGGATCGTCGGATCCTACCGACATGGAAGACATGGAGCGTGGAGTCGAAGGCATGGGTGAACACGTCGATTCTGTCAGACCAGCCGATAGGTCGAGTGACGTTGACGCGCTTGGACTCGTCGATCCGGAGGTGGGCGATTCCAGCAATCGAAGGATTTCTTCCGCGTTGACGTTGTAGTGGACGCTGCCGAAGGTCATCTCCATGTTTCCTTGTAGCTCTGAGAAGTTTGAACATGACGAATCTATGTGCGGAGTAAATTCGTAGGAGCCGAATCGAATCGGGCTTCCCAGGATTGGCGACGATGGTGTCGACGAAGTTGCTGATGAAGTTGCCGGTGAAGCCACCGGTGTCATGATTAGATCTGCCGATGACCGATCTTGTGCCGACAGGGTTCCCACAGACGGCGCCAATTGTTGAGGGTGCTCCTCGGCAATGCCCTCCGATAGGGGCTTAGGGTTGATGGAATCCTGCAAGCTGACACAAGACATCGGTACACAGACAAGCGGGGAGAGCGATTTACCCAGGTTCGGGGCCCTCGATGAGGTAAAACCCTTACGTCCTGCTCGTCTCGTTCTTGATTATGATGATAATGGGTTACAATGGGGTGCCGAAAATAGTTCGGCTGAGATCTCGTCGAGATGGCTAAGTGCTAGGGTAACCTAGGTCTAAGCTTCTGTTGGCTAAGTTCGCTAAGATTGATCGTGTCCCCCGTTAGCCCCTCTCCTGGCCTTTATATAGGAGGCCAGGTCTCGAGAGGTCTAATCGAGTATGACTAGGTTTACAACAGATCCATCTCCTAACTTTCCTTGTTCGGCTCCTTCCGTGTCTTCCGCTGCACCGTCCTAGTGGCCCATCTTGCCGTCGAGTACCTTTATGGGCCTCCAGCTGGTCCGTTTAGGGTAGAGCAACGTCGGTTACCCGAAGGGTAGTGCCCACGTCAACTATAATACTAGAGTCCGAGTCGAACACTACGCGTAACCTATCCACACCTAATACAACTCAAAGTCCTAGCGTAACTCAACTCGTACATAATATTTCACACAAACACAACAACATGATTTGTGTTGGCTAGTACATGAATTTTGACATCCTTGAGCCTATCTACATCAGATAAGTGCATCTGGTCGTCTTGGAACTTCAACGCCTTGACAATAGTGTTGAGTACTGAAGGCTCACACTAATAGGGAAAGCCATACTGCCGGTGCACCTATTTTCCTTATCCCCGGCGCACCAGCGCCCTATTTGAGATAGTGCTCTAGAGAAAAATAATAATTATTATTTATTATATGTCAAATGTTTATAGTTAGTTTCGTGCCATGCTATAATTGTAAAGAGGAAAACATTAATATAAGTGTGGTATTGTAACAACCAGGAGTCCCTAGTAAGCACACAAAGTGCATAACTAGTTAATTGAGGTCAATTGCTCATCGAGGTTTTCCCGATCATGGACACACATGTCGTTGAGAATGCAATCATATCGATTGGATGTATGATAAGTATTGTAACACGAGCATGTCATATCGAGTTCAATGTTACAATATTTATAATAGAATCCATAGTAACTTAATCCTTAGACCGTGAGATCATATTAATCACCATCTCCTGAGGTTGCCTTGGCTACATCAATTGTCACACCATGATAGGGTGATCATAAAGGTATAGTAAGGTATATCGATGGAATAGTTGAGGCCTACACTAGAAACAATAGGGGCTTCAATGACGGTATAGGGATGACATTTGAGAAATCCGTCAGCGAATGTCTTTTTCTGTGATGGTACCGCGTTTTTGCGTCACAAGTGGCGTTTTGGGCCATTCAGACCAAAAATTTAGTGACGGTCGAGCTCCAAACATCAACGATTGTCCATAAATGTGCTTCGCGGGAGGTGGGCGGCCCGAATTACGGACTCGGGGAGGGGGGGGGGGGGTTCGTCACAAGAGCTGGGCTTCGGGCCGGTGGACACACCTGACCACACTCTGCACGCTTTTGTTCACATACTTCTCTGTCTGCCCGCACAACAGTACAAGGCCTACAGTAGTGGGACCCATATTTGTAAGGGAATACAACCACTGTTCGCACACATCTACCCGACCTACATCACTCGGGCCCACATGTCAGGTACCGACACGACCCTCCTGCGTGGGGCCGCTTATTCTGACAGCCTCCTAGGATGCGAAGTGGACCAGACCTGCCAGTACCACCAACATGGGCTCCACATGTCAGCTCCCATGCCACAAAAATTGCGCACGTGCGATCGCAAGTGTCTGCCTGCCGTCATTTCTAGACGACTGGCCCCGCATGCCAGAGCTTGGTGGTCCTACATAATATGGCGGGCCTACATGGGTCCCAGGTGCCATTGCCGCCGGGCCCACATGGAGATGTGGCGTGGCCCCGCATGTTAGAGCTTTGGTGGGCCCCCATGTCAGAGCTTACTCAGCCCCGCATGTCAGAGCTTGGTGGGTTTCGCATGTCAGATTGGTGGTCGCACCAGGCCTACGTGGGTCCTAGGTGACATTCTTAACGGGCCCACATGGAGATGTGTCACTTCTTGACGTGTGGCCCCACATGTCAGAGCTGGACCACCTGTCGTGTCACCAAGGCGGATCCCATATGTCAGTTTACACGTGTCGAACAGACTGGGCCGAAATAACTATACCAACTTGCTAGGCTGAACCTACAAAAGAATCAGGTTTCCAAGTTTCAGGATAGAAGACAACAAAGGACTATTTTGCTAAATTAGTATGGTCTGCTTTAGGTCCCTCTAGCCTTCGGACACCTGACTCTTGGACCCAAATCAAGTATGGTGAAATATAGACCGCCTTTTGCTTGGGCCGATTTGGGATTGTTGTCCGAAGAAAGTGAATGTACTTTTGTGTTCAACGGCCGATAAAGTCCTATCACCTATTACTTGGTATCCGAATGAACTCAGTGTACTTTTATATATATGTTGCACTGTGTTTAAAAGTTTACTCCAATGTTATAATTCTTTAAATTTTTTCCTCAACATAAAAAACATTTCGCATAACAATTGTTTAAATTATGGAACAATGATACATCATAAACGTATCTATATTTTTTGATGTTCCATGCTTGTTTTCCACCAATTCATATATGTTTTACTTACACTTCGTTGCACTTTTACATGATTTCCGGCACTAACCTATTGACAAGATGCCACAGTGCCAGTTTCCTGTTTTTTTGTTGTTTTTGGTCTCAGAAAAGTTGTTCAGGACATATTCTCGGAATTGGACGAAACAAAAGCCAAAGTGCATATTTTACCGTAACAAAGAAGAAGTCCAAAGGGGAGACGAAGGGGGGCACCAGGGTGCCCAGACCACCCCTAGGAGCGGCCCAGGCCATGGCCGCGCCTAGGCATGGTGTGGGGCCCTCGGGCACCCCACCGACCTATCTCCTCCGCCTATATAAAGCTCCCGACGCAAAAACCCTAAATATACAAGCCTCTATTCCAGAAAAGTTCCGTAGCTCTGCCGCCGCCGAAAACAAGATCCGGGGGACAGAAGTCTCTGTTCCGGCACCCTGCCGGGATGGGGAATTGTCCCCATCTCCATCGACTTCACCGCCATCTCCATCGTCGTTGCTGACTCCTACGATAAGGAGTGAGTAGTTCTCCCCCGAGGCTGAGGGTCTGCCGGTAGCTATGTGATTTATCTCTCTCTCTCCCATGGTGTGATCTTTATGTGACCATGTGCTTTATAATCTAGATGTCGTTATGCTATTCAAGTAGATTTTACTTATGTGATCTCTGGAGACTCCTTGTCCCACGCGTGTAAAGGTGAGGGTGTGTGCACCGTGTGGGTCTCTTAGGCTATATTTCATAGAATACTTGTTCACTGCATTATGATTTGAGTTGGATGTCTCTATAAAATTGTGGTGTGTTAGGGCATCTCCAACGCTATGACCCAAACGGATGGTGTATTTTATCCGTTTGGGTCGTCCACCGGACAGGCGGATGTCGCGCGGACGCTCGCAGACGTCCGGCTCGATTTTTACTCCCCAACGCACCCACGACCCAAATTGGAAGCAGCTCGGCGTTGGCTCAGAGGAGGCGAGGCGTGGGGCGGCCGGTCGCCGCGGGCGCAGCCCCGTCCGCCGCCGCGGGCCCGTCGTCGCGGGCGCAGCCCCGTCGTCGCGCTCTGCCCCGTCTCCGCCGCGCGCTGCCCTGTCTCCGGGCGCGCCCAATCAGCAACGGCTGCGCGCGCGAGCACCCGCAGCAGGGCATGGCCAAAAGCAGTAGCTCCACGGTGAGCTCGCCCTCCTCCGCCTGCAAGGAGGCTAGTGGCCAAGTGCATGCGCGCGTTCGCAAATCTGAAGCAACCTGCTTTTGGCTGCTGTGGTGCGCGCGTTCGCGGCCAACAACAGCTAGATCAACACCTCGCGTGTCCGCGCCAACCTGTGCCCAAGCACCAACACCGGCTGCATCTCCGCCGCGACAAAGCTCTGGCTGTGCGTACCTGCGACCGCCAGGTCGAGTTGCGCCGCCAAGCCCTCCTTCGGCTGCTGGCGTGCTGCGCCCGATCCGCGTCGACCACACCAAGCAGCACCTCCTGCGGCGCTCGTGCACCGCGCACCCATCGCCGGCCGCTTCCTTCCAGGCCGTTCGCGGCTTCCTCCTCACGGCCCCATCCTAGCCCTGCAGGCGTGCGCGCGCGATGCGGCGGGACCGGTTGGACCGTGCGGCGTCGTGGCGAGTGGTGGCGCGGCACGGGGCGGCGTCGAGGCGAGGCGCGAGCTCGCAGCGGACGTGCTCGCGGGAGGCGGCCGGTGGCCGGCGTCATGGCGAGGGCGCGGCGTGTGTGGCCAGCTGTAGCGCGCGTGCGTGCGGCCGGCCAGCTGGACGCTCCCACGGCCTCCGCGCGTTCGTCCCCAAGCTGGACGCTCCCACGTTCCGCCACAGGAGAGTGGGCGGCGGCGGGTCAGCGGGGCCGGGCTCCGGGCCAGGCGAGCACGCGGCGAGCTGGGCGGCGGCGGGGGCGGCGGGGCCGGGCTCGGCGCCAGTGCGACCACCGCCACCAGAGCGGCTCTCCAGAGGAGCTTCCCGCCCGCCATTGCCGACAGAACACGCTCAGCTCCCCACCTCGGTCATGGCGAGGCGCGGCACGCGCCCTGCGAGGCCAGAGAGGCGCGGCCAGGACGGCGTGGCTGGCGAGGCCGGCAGCTGCAGCTGGGCGGCCTCCTCGGCGCGGCCTGGCCCCTGCAGCGGGGCGGCGGAGCTCCACAGCGCGGCGGCGCCGCTCATCACCGTTTCGGCCGCGGCGACCTCCGGCAGGGACGAAAAAAAACGGGCCATGCTTAGCAACGGGATCCTCCACGCGAGCTCGACGGCGGCGGTTGGCCGGCGAGCCTATTCCGGTGGGGAGCGATGCCATATCCATGGCAGAAGAGAAAAAGAAGGAGAGAGGAGAGAGAATGCTGTGCGGGCCTAGGTGGTGTTGACTAGTGTCGCTGCCATGTGGGGTTTGGGAGGACACGCGCGGATGACCACGGACGCCCGCACGCGTCCGGCTCGCCCCAAATTACTCTCAAATTTGGTCCGGCTTTGGGTCGTGCCGGACACCACAGCGGTCCGTTTTTAATTTGGGTCGGCCCGTTGGGAGCAGATTTTACCCAAACGGACCAATCTGATGTCCGTTTGTCCGTTTGGGTAGCCTGGTTGGAGATGCCCTTAGTACCGCATATGAATGCTCATAGTACATCGTGGGGTGTTTATTAGTACTTGGGAATACATCTTCAAGATTTGCTTTTGCAGCCCTACACAGTGAATTAGTGTTCGTTATCCAACCAGAGAGTAGTTCAGAATAGCATAGTGAAGTGCTTATATTTATATTCCTTTATGATACATTGTTGAGAATGACCACTAGTGAAAGTATGTTCCCTAGGCCTTGTTTCCAAACATTGAACCACCGTTTATTTACTATTTTACTGCATGTTTACTTTCTGCCATATTTATTTCAGATTGTTATTACCACTCATATTCATCCATATCACTTGCATTTTACTATCTCTTCGTTGAACTAGTGCACCTATACATCTGACAAGTGTATTGGGTGTGTCGGGGACACAAGAGACTTCTTGTATCGTAATTGCAGGGTTGCTAGAGAGGGATATCTTTGATCTCTACCTCCCCGAGTTCGATAAACCTTGGTTGTTCCACTTAAAGGAAACTTGCTGCTGTTTTACAAACCTCTGCACTTGGAGGCCCAAAAATATGTACAAGAATAGAAGCGTGCATAGACATCAAGCTCTTTTCTAGCGCCGTTGTTGGGGACCTGAAGAAAAGTTACACCACAGAGATTTTCAACTCCCACAGCAATCTGCGCTCAGCAAGAATTTTTGGCGCCGTTGTCGGGGAGGTAAGGTAAAAGGTACTCACATCCTCTGGCTACTAAGTCTTTTAGTTGCTGGTGAGTGCTCGAAGTTATTTCCTTTAGATTATGCAATTACATCTTTTCATTTCTTGTTTTTATTTTCACTAGTTAGGCTTAATGGAAAACAACAACAAAATTAGAGAGCTTTATAGTATTTATCTTGAGTTAGGACATGAGGTGTTTGAAGAGAAAATTAAAAAACCTATGGACTTTACTTGCATGCTAGTAGCAATGTTATTAGTATTAATTCTTTGAACACCATTATTTCTAATGCTATGGAAAAGTCTAAGCTTGGGAAAGCTGGTTTTGATGAGCATGCTATTTTTAGTCCCCCAAGCACGGCGGAGGAAATTTACTTTGATGATACTATGCCTCCAATATATGATGATTACAATGATGATTATGTTATTTTCAGTCCACCTACTATTGAGGAGAAAATTAATTATGATTACAATATGCCTCCTATATTTGATGATTATGGTGATGAGAATAATAATGATAGCTATTTTGTTGAATTTGCTCCCACTACAATGAATAAGAATGACTATGCTTATGTGGGGAGTAATAATTTTATGCATGTGGCTCATGATAAGAATGCTTTATGTGATAGTTATATTGTTGAGTTTATTCATGATGCTACTGAATATTGTTATGAGAGAGGAATATATGGTTTTAGAAGTTTTCATGTTACTAAAATATATAGGGATTTCTATTTTCGTGCCCTCGGGTCGTTAGTTGTACTCAGTTTTCCCCAGCCCCTTAGTTTTTCCTCAGTTTTCCCCAAGCCTTTGTCTGAAACCCGCAGAAAGAGCTCAGACGGAAGGAATCCGTTTATTTGAACGTTCGGTGCTGACGTGTGGGGCCGCGTCGTCTGTGGGGCCGCGTCGTGTGGGGTTGGTAGGGAGGGACCGTGTGGGACAGCACGAGACCGTGTTTGGTTGTACGTGAGAGCTGGGTTTTGCCTCTCTCGGCCCAAATTGGCATTTTTAACAGCCCCTTTTCCCCTCTTTCCCTCTCTGTCTTTTTCACCAAATTAGTATTAAATCTAGAGAAGCTTCTATTTCTATCTTTCTTCAATTATTTATGCCTTTTGGCCCTCGTTTTTTCCCAATATGGCAGCAAATCTAGTAGCAAATCTGGAAGCTATTATATGATAAATTCACAGCAGCATAATCAGAAAACTAAGTATAATACATAGGTAAACTGCATACAGCTGCCAAAAGCAGCCAATAACATTGTTACTGTTCACGACAAACTAAGCTGAAAAAAAATACAAGACGCACGCAATGTATGACCAACAAGAAGATTAGGATACCCCAGGATGAATGAATTTGTTATTCATTCCTTATATATTTCTCCGTCGCTCCAGCCGTGCATTATCCCAAGGAAATATTCATTGAACTCCCGCTGTCTGCAGTGTGCGGCCAATACATCCTCCAAACGGTATGGCCTGTGTTCATTTCTCAGACCGTAGCTTCCTAATCTATGCACATATCGTGGCGACTCATCCCAGGAATTTGTATCATGAAAGTACTCTCTGGTATAACCCAAATCCGCGTAGTAGATGCAGCCAGGTCGAAGAGTCGGGTGCACTCTGGTGTCGACGGAGATACACCGGATATAATGCGCGAACAAGGCATGAATGCCAATGTTACTGACCGGATGGAGAGAGCGGCTCTGAGTGTCCACACGGTACACCACGGGCGTGTTTTTCATCAACACAAGCAGCAGATCACCATCCGACTTCACAAGGTAGAACTTGTCACGTCCAAGTTCTGGAAATGAAATTAGTGTCTCCATCTTGACACTGCTCGCGCGCTGCTGCTTCTGTACATTGGTGCACACTATTCTTCCGGACTCAAAATTGTCCGAAGCTATTGCATACAGTTCACCATTGAACGGGGTAATGCAACGCATACTATGGTTCTTGATCAAAAATCTTCCTTCTCCCCAACCATGTTCATATATATCCTTAGTTGGAGTGCTCTCATCGACCCAACCAAGTTCCTCCGGGTAATGTCTGCAAGCGAAGACCATAGTAGGGGAGTTGATTGCAGCGACTGAATCCAGAAAAACAGTTGGCATCTGCGCCTCAAACATAGTGTTCGATGTCTTTGTGAGTGGGTTCAGAAGCCGTATCTTGTGCGGTGGGTTCTTCTGGGCAAGCACGATGACGCCATGGGAAAAGCCGACGAAGTAGAATCTAAAATGTATTGATGAAGATAACATTCAGCACTAAGATTGAAAATAAGAATAGATTAACCCTATAGATATGGAGGAATTTGAACCTTGCACGAACTGCAGATAGATCTATGGTGACGTAGCGGGATGTGCCGAGATGGAGGAAGGTGAACTCAGCGGCGCGTGGAAGGGCGTGGTTTAGCATGATCCATTCGTGCAGGTGCACGTCGGGATCAGGTAAACCCGAGCACCAATTTCTACAGTACTTGCCTCATAGCAGAGTAGGTGTCCACGTACTCCTCATTCGCCAATAAGCATTCGCCGATCTTGTGAAGTGGTCCGTCAGCCGTGAGACAGGCCCAGTTCACGGAGGCGCCGCGCTTGGATGCGCCGCCCTCGGAGGCGACAGGCTCGGCGGCAATGGGCTCGGAGGCGACGGGCTCGGAGGCGACGTGCTGGGAGGCGACGGGCTCGGAGGCGACGGGCTGGGGGGCGATGGCCGCCGACGCATTCTTCTTCTCCATCGCCGGCAGGGGAGCGCTCGTACGGCGGTTGGGGTTTTTTTTGGAGAAGTTGATGGGATGTGAGAGGGATGGTTTCGTGCGTGAGCGAGAATGAGACGTACAGTGTGCAAAGGGAGGGAGACTTACGCGTCCTAAATGCGACCCGCGTCCTACGCGTCCACTATTGCACGTCTGCACCGCGACACGCGTCAACAATGGCACGTCTTCCACTTCTGCACCGCAACACGCGTCCTCGAGTCTAACCCTGGAAATTTAGATATACTCAGGTATACCCTCGAGTCATATACTAGCATTTTTTGTGTGCTCAGTTTTCGCCTTGAGTGCTAATACTGGCTAGTGCAATATACTCAGTTTTACCCTCAAGTGGCTGGTCAACAGAGAGTCAACAAATGAGATTAACTAGTTAAATGAGTTATTTAATGTGCAAAAAATTCCCAAAAAGAGTGGCACTTACTCATGGAGTCTTTAGCACAAATTGCCACTTCTCAAATCATAGATAAATCATAGATAAATCAAGTTTTACCACCAATTGCCACTTCTCAAATCACCTAGTAGCTATGAAGGTGCATGGTTTTCCACAATAAGCCCTACCCAAAACAGCTTTCCCCAAAACATACTTTGTCTGAATGAGGCCATAATTTTCACACTCATGTATATTTGTATTGCAAATAGTTTGAGCTAGACCAAGATGGGTTTCATTGTACCAAACACACATTTCCCATTTTTTAAATCTCATATTTGAATCCCTTAGTCTGTTTACTACTCACTTGCCCTTGGTTTCTTGATACTACTCATTTTTGCCCTCTCCCTTCACAAATTCTCACAGACGCCCAACATTGCCCTGATTGGTCTAGCCGATGTCACGCGGATCGTGCCCGCCGACCGTTGACCGTAGGATTTAACGGGCAGGATAACCCCTATCTCTCTCTTTCTCTGGTCGGGGCCACCACCCTCTCTCTCTCTGTCGGCGGTTAGCTTCCACCCTCTATGTATGCTTAAGGGCGGTTACCCAGTACGCTAAAGTTTGGTTTTCTGCATTATTTTTCACGAGCTAAATTATAAACTCTTTTAGGCATTATTTTTCACGCAAAAGATGATACACCATCACCAATTTGTTGTTGCCATTACTTTTCACACAAAAAAATGATACACCATCACCAATTTGTTTAGCCATTATTTTTCACGAAAAAAAATGATACACCATCACCAATTTGTTGTAGCCATTACTTTTCACGCAAAAAATGATACACCATCACCAATTTGTTTAGCCATTACTTTTCACGCAAAAAATGATACACCATCACCAATTTGTTTAGCCATTACTTTTCACGCAAAAAATGATACACTATCACCATTTCTTTTAGCCATTACTTTTCACGCAAAAAAATGATACACCATCACCCATTTCTTGTAGCCATTATTTTTCACGCAAAAAATGATACACCATCACCCATTTCTTGTAGCCATTTCACGCAAAAAATGATACACCATCACCCATTTCTTGTAGCCATTTCACGGTAAAATGATAAACTATCACGAATTACCATTTCTTTTAGGCATTACTTTTCACGGTAAAATGATAATCTAAATCACGAAGTTCCATTTCCGTCAAAATAGTCCGCATTACTTTTTTGTTGAGATATATACCCCCACAACGGTCATCTCCTCCTTAAATTATTGTGTAAACCCCCACAACGGTCACCTCCTCCTTAATTTATTGTGTAAACCCCTACAACGGTCATCTCTCCCTTATAAACACCCACAACGGCCATCCCTTGTGTCAATAGGTTTTGCCTCTCTCTTCTTCGTTCACATACACTTGATCATCCATTGTCATGGCTTCCACGTCTCGGACGCGGACCGGAAGGGGAAGGGGAAGGGGAAGGGTCGGCCGGGGTGGTGGATCATCATCATTGCCACCACCACCATCGTCAACACTGCCATTGATCATAGAGGATTTCTTCATCGTCATCTACGAAGACCCTTTGGTCAAGAAGGTACGTACGCGTTCACACATATATGATGCATGTGATTAATTATGGGCATGTTCTAAAAAACCTTTAATTTCAAACAATCGGCGCTCGATCTCTTTGCAGGCACTCCCAAAAAAGTTTGCGGACTATCTTGATGGCCAGGAGGTAGCTAAGGTGTATCTGCGAGCAGCCGACTCGCGGTCCTCGTCTCTCGGACCGTGGAGGTCCTATTTGACGGACAAGGCCCGATGTATCTCGACAAGGGCTGGGAGAATTTCGCCATCGCGCACGGTGTGGATTTCGGCTGCTACGTACACTTCAAATATGAAGGCGATGATGTGCTCACGGTGAAGGTGTTCGACGGAACAATGTGCAGGAAGTACTACTACTCAGACGACGAAGATACTGACGATGAAAGTGACGACGACGTGAAGCCATGCATCCATCCCCTTTAGATAAGGGGATTATGACCAAGAATATATATGTAGCTTCATATGCATCGATTTAGAGATCTACTAGCTATTTTCTACATATTTAGAGATCTAGCTATTTTCTATATATTATGCACAATGTTTAGCATAAGAGTCACTTTAGATTAAGTTGCGAAAATAGTCACCTGCCATGGGCTGAGGCGGCCCCACAGAGCGGCTCTATATTATATTCTCTAAATAAATAGACAACCCCAACGGTCATTGGCTGCGGAGGCCCCACAGAACGGCAATATATGATTTTCTATAAATAAATAGATGACCCCACTGGTCATTGGCTGCGGCAGCCCCACAGAGCGGCAAATATATGTCTTTTCCTGAAAAATAGATGACCCCACTGGTCATTGGCTGCGGCAACCCCTCAGAGTGGCAATATATGACTTTTCCTGAAAAAATAGATGACCCCACTGGTCAATTGCTGCGGCAGCCCTATAGAGCAGCCCCATTTGTCAGCATGAGATGAGTCAGAGAGGAACTGCCCTCTGTGCAGCCCCACCCGTCAGATTAACGGTAACGGTAAGGCCTCTGACCTGACGGCAACCCTCCCGTCCGAGCGTCTGCGAGGGGTTTCAAACTAGAGGGAGGGGAAAACTGAGGAAAAACTAACGAGCTGGGGAAAACTGAGCACAACTAAGGACCCGAGGGCACGAAAATAGAAATCCCAAATATATATGCTGAAAATTTTGAAGCTGCTCTTGTTTTGCTTTCCTATGCTTGTTACTATGTGCTTCTTTGATTTATTTTCATACAAAATTCCTATGCATAGGAAATGGGTTAGACTTAAATATGTTTCATATTTGCTTCTTGATGCTCTCTTTTACTCCAATTCATATTTCTTATGTGAGCATCTTCTCAAACTACTGCGCTTAGCTGAAATAACCTATGTTTATTTTTCTGTAATTTTTTTTTTGTTGAGTCTCGGAAGTTATTGCCTCTGTAATAACATCTCCTTATCATTTTTATTTCCTTTTTGTGCTAAGAATAGTCTCTAATAGGACGAAAGTAAGATTTGGGGAAGTTGTTGTCCAGAAACAGATTATGTGCTGTTCACGTAAAAATTCGTATAAATATCGAGTACGTAATTTTGAGCTGTTATTTTTTATGCATATGACTCGGGTTTATATCTAACTTTCGTTAGTTGACCACGTTTCAAGATAAGCAACAGAAGATTTTCAAAAAAAATGATCTTTACCTGTTGTTCTGTTTTGACAGATTTCTGCACAATTTGCATTTGCCTTTTATTTTTTCTTTCTTTTTGAGTTATTTTGATTAAAGAGCTTTTTGAAAGGTTGGTACAGTAGATACTTATTTAATAGATGTTTGATATATGTTACAACTGAACCCGAGTGGATTTGTTTATTTTGATTGTAGTAATGCTGCTAATAGAGAATTGATGGGATTCGTAGCAAGAACGAAACACAAGCCAATATCTAATCTAGTAGATGGTAGCAATGAGAAGATCATGAGACTAACCCTTGAAGATTTCCAAAGCCTAACGAGATTACATCTCGTGGTGGATGTAGTCGATCACTTGCCGCTTGCAAAAGCGCGTAGAAGATCTTGACGGTGCCACAGTCGGGCAGCACCTCCGTACTCGGTCACACGTACGGTGTTGATGAAGACGACGTCCTCCTCCCTGTTCCAGCGGGCAGCGGAAGTAGTAGATCCTCCTCGGTATCCCGGCAGCACGACGGCGTGGTGGCGGTGGTGGTGGAGAACTCCGGCAGGGCTTCGCCTAAGCGTATGCGGGAGATGTGGTGGAGGAGGAGAGGCTAGGGTTTGGGGAGAGGGGGTGGTGCGGTCAACTCATGGCTTGGAGTGGCCGGCCCCCTCCCCTTGCTCCTCATTATATAGGTGGAAGCCCCCAAGAGTTGGACTCCAAGTCTTCGAATAAGACCCGAAACCAAAACTTGCCATAGGGATGAAACCTACCCAAGGGGGGAATCCTACTCAAGGTGGGACTCCCACCCCTTCCTTGGGGGGGTGTGGCCGGCCACCTTGGTGGAGTCCACCTTGGACTCCTCCCCTTAGGGTTGGCCGGCCATGCAAGGTGGAGTCCCTCCGGGACTCCACTTTCCATGGTGATTTCTTCCGGACTTTTCTAGAACCTTCCATAAATGCACCGGATCATTTCCAAACTTGGAATATGACTTCCTATATATGAATCCTATTCTCCGGACCATTCCGGACCTCCTCGTGATGTCCTGGATCCCATCCGAGACTCCGAAGAAAACTTCGAACTCCATTCCATATTCCATATCTACTTAAACGACATCAAACCTTAAGTGTGCCACCCTACGGTTCGTGAACTATGCAGACATGATTGAGACTTCTCTCCGACCAATAACCAATAGCGGGATCTGGAGATCCATAATGGCTTCCACATATTCAACGATGACTTAGTGATCGATTGAACCATTTACATACGATACCGATTCCCTTTGTCACGCGATATTTTACTTGTCTGAGGTTTGATCATTTGTATCTCCATACCTTGTTCAACCTCGTCTCCGACAAGTACTCTTTACTCGTACCGTGGTATGTGATCTCTTATGAACCATTCATATGCTTGCAAGCTAATCAGATGACATTCCACCGAGAGGGCCCAGAGTATATCTATCTGTCATCTGGATGGACAATATCCCACTCTTGATCCATATGCCTCAACTCATACTTTTCGAATACTTAATCTCACCTTTATAACCACCCATTTATGCAGTGGCGTTTGATGTAATCAAAGTAACCTTCCGATATAAGTGATTTATATAATCTCATGGTCGAAGGATTAGGTAACTATGTATTGGAAAGCTTATAGCAACTGAACTTAATGACGTGATCTTATTCTACGCTTAGTTGGGTGTTTGTCCATTACATCATTCATCAATGACATAACCTTGTCATTAATAACATCCAATGTTCATGATCATGAAACCTTGATCATCTATTAATCAACAAGCTAGTTATACAAGAGGCTTACTAGGGACTCCTTGTTGTTTACATAACACACATGTATCAATGTTTCGGTTAATACAATTATAGCATGGTATGTAAACATTTATCATAAACACAAAGATATATTATAATAACCATTTTATTATTGCCTCTTGGGCATATCTCCAACAGTCTCCCACTTGCACTAGAGTCAATAATCTAGTTTACATTTGTAAGGATATAACACCTTGGCCTTCTGGTGCTCTATCATGTTTTGCTCACGGGAGAGGTTTTAGTCAACGGATCTGACACGCTCAGAAACGTATGTATTTGCAATTCATTTGCGTCCCAACGCATCACTCATTTTCCAAATGAGTCGGCATTAAATATGTTTGTTCTTCTGGTGGAACCTTAATTCCGCGGTATAAAATATGTCACTAATATTGTCACACACAATATAGCTTCAAATTTCTGACACTATCGGAACTACACCAAGTTCTCAAAGAACTTTTCGACTTAACATTCTTAGTCATTGTCAAAACAATGACATACTCTGCCTTCGTTTATAGAATCCGTCACAATATTTAGAACTCTTCTAAATCTAGCATAGACAACTTCTAACTCATTGTGCTACCTTTTAAACAACACTTAGCCTAATTGAGATTTGAAATTCATTTTTATATGTGACCAAACTAATATCGGTGCAACACATTACATTGATTTGTTTGTCATTACCCCATACAAAACTTATATATATATCCTTGGTTCTTCTAAAGTACTCAAGGATATTCTTACTGTCGTCCAATGATCATCACATGAATAATTCTGGCATATACTCATAACACTTTAGAGCACATGACATCTGATTGTGTACATATTATTCGTGATCTACAATCACTCATGTGTTTTTACTCATTGAGTGTCATGTACACTCAAGTCTTGTTAAACCTTCACATGAAAAGAACACCTGCTTAATATTTTTATATTGAACTACTTCAATATTCATTCTATGTACTTTGACTTAAACTTATTATGTGTTTCAATCTATCTTCATAGATCTTGACACTAAATATGTTTCAGTCCATATCCTTTCATTGAAGCTAATTCTCAATGAAACCTTTTAATCAATTATATAATTACATTATTTATAATCAACGATATGTCAGCTACATAAAGTATTACAAATATGTCTCAGCGCTCCCACTTAATTTCTTGCAAATGCAAGCATCTTCATCGTTTCTGATGAAATTAAAAACTCTTTGACTATTTCATCCGGTGAGGATTCCAACTCTCCGCAATACTCACTTCATCCAATTGAAGTTCGTATTCCTATCTAGTATTCTACGGACTAGCAAAACTCTTGGTTGTATCTTGTATACACCTTTAATACACACTTCTGTTAAGTAATATATTTTGCCATACTACTAACATATCTCATAAAAGAAATATGTAGTGATTACTAGAATAATCCACATAGACTATAAGTATTGCTACAGAAGATCTAATCTTATCGTAGTCAACACTTTGAACTATGTCGTAAACAACTTTTCGGCAAGTCGAGCTTCTTCAAGGATATTTCATCCAAGTCCATCAATTTCATAGATTCATTTACTTTCAAAAAGTATTCACCTATCTTGGATTTCATGGCGCATAGCCATTTTAACGGAGTCAGGGCCCATCATAACTTCTTTGTATGTAGTTGGTTTATCATTGTTCAAAATCAATCCTTTGTCCACAAATCATTTATTTGATCACAAAGTAAACCAAACCTAAAAGGTTCAATAGGTACTTCGATCTCCATTGCTAAAACACTTTGTAGTCATGGGAGCCATGATCATCGTGGCTGCTTCCGGAACAATTTCTGATGCTGCGTTACTCTGATCATTATGCTCAGGTTCATAAACCTTATCAAGTTCTATTGTCCTCCCACTCAAATACAGCAATAGAAACAATTTCTTGGAAATAAGTAACATTGACAACGTCTCCAATGTGAGAAGAATTCCCAATCAAATCTCTGGGATAACCAACAAAGAAATTCATCCGATTTTGGTTGTAAACTCATTAACTTATGCTATGCATACCAAAATTTAGGAAAAAGACTATTAGGGTTCATACCCATGCCATAACTCGTATGGTGTCATTTTAACGGATCATGATGATGCTCTATTTAGTGTAAAAGCGGTAGTCTCTAAAGCATAATCCACAAAAAATATAATGGCGTCATTTTATATTATATCATCATTAATCCAACAAGGTTGGGATACATCTCTTGGATACTCCATCATCATTATGATAATCCAAGAAATGTGAGTTGTAGAACAATTTCATAACTCTCTTAGATGTTCGCTAAAACTCGTAATTCAAATATTTCCCCCATGATCCAATCATAGATATTTGACTTTTCTATTACGATGATTTCCACTTCATGCTGAAATTTATTTGAATCCATTCAAATGTTTCAAACTTCTTCCTTATCGAATATATCCACATATATATACTCAATTCATTGTTGGAAGTTTTCATGAAGTAGAAGAATCTCCCGCATACAACTATGCCCAATGAACCACATACATCATCATGTATGTTTCCACTAAGTTAGTTGCCCGTTCAACTCTTGGCCTATGAACGGTATTTTAGTTATTCTCTTTAGAAAAGATTTGCAAGTGCTAAATGATTCAAAAAATCAAATGACTCCAAAAATCCATCTGCATGGAGTTTCTTCATGTGCTCCTTTCTAACATTACCTAAATGGCGGTTCCACAAATAAGTAGAATTCAAATCATTTGCCTTATGGCATTTTAGCATCAGTGTTATGTATGTGTGTTTCACCATTAAGATTTATAATAACTTATCCATCGTACATGGAGTAATGTCATAATTTGAACAACTCATTGTTTTCATTTGACCAGAGCAAAATAACAATTATTAAGTTCTTTATTATAAATTCTAATGGCCAGGTAGAATGCCAACGACAAACATAATAACACTTTATTATGTTCCAGACATGCATTATTACCATATTCCTTATCAGTCACTTAGGCCATCGTATTCTTGTATTGCGTTCTATTGTATGACATCTCATACCAACCAATCTGGTACAGATACCCAAGAATTTCATTATGTGACATAACAAGGAATACATCCATAACATGTATATCATGTATATACACCTGAGCTAGACTTTCTAGTCTTTTCTTTCTTTCTGCCAAAATATCTTTTGTAGTTTCTCTTTTGGCTCTCCTCATTCTTAGAAAACAATTTACCTTCAATAACTTTTAGGTCCATTGGTCAAATACCAATAACCTTGAGGTTCTTACTTTAATGTTTGATCATCATATGACAAGTGTTCCAGATTTCACTATTAGTAACTTTGTAATATGATGAACAATTTCACTCATAATTTGATCCATCATATCATGACGACTTTCCGAGACCATGTCTGTACATGCTAGGGTCGTAAAGTTTTACCTTAGTATTCGCATGTGCAAATCTGGCTTGCACCCGTTGTATGCACACGTAGAATCTATAACACCCGATCATCACGAGATGCTTCGAAACGACGAGTCTTAGCAACGGTGCATACTAAGGACGATCACTTCATGGATATGCGAATATCGTTAGTGCCCCAATAGTTGGAGGATTGGGACGCCTGGCGTCTTCAACCTTCGTACATTCCCATAAAACTTACGAGTTTATGTAGTCTCACCAAGTTATATTCTATCACCTTGCAATAAGGTCTTAGATATCACATATATCTCATACCTCGCTTATTTCTGAAAAAAACATTTCTAGCTCCTGACTTTTCAAACAGATTTGAACTTCAAGTTTCATGGAGACAAGATGATTTTAGGTACTAATTGAAACCATTGTTCTTTGAATCAACAATGTGAGGTTTACTAAAAATTTGCAATAGGACTTAATTATTTCTTGATTCTTTAACAATACGGTACCAGTTTGTATAGTTACTTGTCAGATTTAACAGTATTTCTATCTCAATTACAAGACTAGCGCATGGTAGAAAACGGATGCCAATTCTACAATTTTAATTCAAAATACTATTCAGACTATGTTCATGATAATTAGTTCAAGTTTTAATCTAATTACTAATGAACTCCCACTTAATACAACATCCCTCATAGTTGTTAAGTGGCACACGATCCACATCCACTACACCAAAACCGATCATCACGTGAGATGATGTAGCTTCAATGGTGAACATCAACATGTTGATCATATCATCCATATGACTCGTGTTCAACCTTTCGGTTTCCGTTGTCCCGAGGCCATGTCTGTACATGCTAGGCTCGTCAAGCAAACCCAAGTATTCCAAATGTGCAAACATGGCTTACACCCGTTGTATGTGAACACTTTATTATCTTGATATTAATGTGAGGGATCATCTTATAATGCTACCGTCGCGATCTAAGCAAAATAAGATGCATAAAGGATTAACATCACATGCAATTCATATGTGATATGATATGGCCCTTTAGTCTTTGCGCCTTTGATCTTCATCTTCATAGCACGGACATGATCTCCATCATTATCGGGCATGATCTCCATCATCGTCGGCGTAGCGTCAAGGTCCATGGTGCCGTCTTCATTTTTGATCACCGTGTGTAGCAACTATTACAACTACTTTGAAATAATACTACAACATAAAATATAAAGACAACCATAAGGCTCCTGCCGGTTGCCACAATACAATAATGATCATCTCATACATATTCATCATCACATCATGGCCATATCACATCACCAAACCCTGCAAAAACAAGATAGACGCCTCTAATTTGGTTTGCATATTTGACGTGGTTTAGGGTTTTCGAGTAAGATCCAATCTACCTACAAACATGAACCACAACGGTGATACTAGTGTTGTCAATAGAAAGAGTAAACTGGATCTTCACTATAGTGGGAGAGACAGACACCCGCAAAGCCACTTATGCAATACAAGTTGCATGTCGAGCGTGGAGCAAATCTCATGAACACGGTCATGTAAAGTTAAGCCGCTTCATCCCACTATGCCGCAAGATGCAAAGTACACGAACTAAACACAACAAAGCATCAACGCCCACAAAACAATTGTGTTCTACTCGTGCAACCAATCTATGCATAGACACGGCTCTGATACCACTGATGGGATTCGTAGCATAGAAAACAAAAAATTTCCTACGGCAAGAACGAAACACAAGCCAAGCTCTAATCTAGTAGATGGTAGCAATGACAAGATCATGAGACTAACCCTCGAAGATTTCCAAAGCCTAACGAGATTAGATCTCGTGGTGGATGTAGTCGGTCACTTGCCGCTTGCAAAAGCGCGTAGAAGATCTTGACGGTGCCACAGTCGGGCAGCACCTCCGTACTCGGTCACACGTACGGTGTTGATGAAGACGACGTCCTCCTCCCCGTTCCAGCGGGCAGCGGAAGTAGTAGATCCTCCTCGGTATCCCGGCAGCGCGACGGCGTGGTGGCGGTGGTGGTGGAGAACTCCGGCAGGGCTTCGCCTAAGCGTATGCGGGAGAGGTGGTGGAGGAGGAGATGCTAGGGTTTGGGGAGAAGGGGGTGGTGCGGCCAACTCATGGCTTGGAGTGGCCGGCCCCCTCCCGTTGCTCCTCGTTATATAGGTGGAAGCCCCCAAGAATTGGACTCCAAGTCTTCGAACAAGACCCGAAACCAAAACTTGCCATAGGGATGAAACCTACCCAAGGGGGGAATCCTACTCAAGGTGGGACTCCCACCCCTTCCTTGGGGGGGTGTGGCCGGCCACCTTGGTGGAGTCCACCTTGGACTCCTCCCCCTTAGGGTTGGCCGGCCATGCAAGGTGGAGTCCCTCCGGGACTCCACTTTCCATGGTGATTTCTTCCGGACTTTTCTAGAACCTTCCATAAATGCGCCGGATCATTTCCAAACTTGGAATATGACTTCCTATATATGAATCTTATTCTCCGGACCATTCCGGACCTCCTCGTGATGTCCTGGATCCCATCCGAGACTCCGAACAAAACTTCTAACTCCATTCCATATTCCATATCTACTTAAACGCCATCAAACCTTAAGTGTGTCACCCTACGGTTCGTGAACTATGCAGACATGGTTGATACTTCTCTCCGACCAATAACCAATAGCGGGATCTAGAGATCCATAATGGCTTCCACATATTCAACGATGACTTAGTGATCGATTGAACCGTTTACATACGATACTGATTCCCTTTGTCACGCGATATTTTACTTGTCCGAGGTTTGACCATCGGTATCTCCATACCTTGTTCAACCTCGTCTCCGACAAGTACTCTTTACTCGTACGGTGGTATGTGATCTCTTATGAACCATTCATATGCTTGCAAGCTAATCAGCATTCCACCGAGAGGGCCCAGAGTATATCTATCTGTCATCGGGATGGACAATATCCCACTCTTGATCCATATGCCTCAACTCATACTTTCCGAATACTTAATCCCACCTTTATAACCACCCACTTACGCAGTGGCGTTTGATGTAATCAAAGTACCCTTCCGATATAGGTGATTTATATGATCTCATGGTCGAAGGATTAGGTAACTATGTATCGGAAAGCTTATAGCAACTGAACTTAATGACGTGATCTTATTCTATGCTTAGTTGGGTGTTTGTCCATTACATCATTCATCAATGACATAACCTTTTCATTAATAACATCCAATGTTCATGATCATGAAACCTTGTTCATCTATTAATCAACAAGCTTGTTATACAAGAGGCTTACTAGGGACTCCTTGTTGTTTACATAACACACATGTATCAATGTTTCGGTTAATACAATTATAGCATGGTATGTAAACATTTATCATAAACACAAAGATATATTATAATAACCATTTTATTATTTCCTCTTGGGCATATCTCCAACAAGAATTGTGTGAAATTTTGTATGAAGGAAGTTTTCAAGTGTAGGGAGAGAAGAATGATGTGATGAGATGAAGAATGGACAAAAGATCAAGCTTGGGGATGCCCCTGACACCCCAAGAAATATCAAAGAGGTACAAGCATCAAAGCTTGGGGATGCCCAAGGCATCCCCTTCTTCATCAATAAAAATATCAGGTCATCTTTCAGTACGCTATATTTTTATTGCTTCATACGCTATGTATTATTGTTTTGTTTTGTTTGCTGTAGAATATGGTTGGATTCTAGCATTCTTGTGTGGGAGAGAGACACACTCCGTTTTAATTGCATAGAACACTCTAGTTTTCAGTGTTTATTGTTCTGCGAGTGTTCTAGTTTTCTAGTACTTCGTTTAGCTTTAGTTTTCTATTTTATTTTTTGTCCAGAGTTTGTTAGTTTGCTTTATTAATGTATGATTATCTCTCTGGTCCATATTGATTTTTATCTCTGAGAGTTATTTCAAATAAATTGATTGGTGTTGGATACGAGTAAAATATGTCATGCTAATAGTGAAAAGGAAGCTTGTCTAGACTGTGGCACAGACTTCGGCATGTCATTTTGGATGTTATTCTTGTCATATTCTTAGTATTTATTGTTGTAGCATGACTTGTCTCAAATATCTGAGAGTGCATCATGTGCTATTGAAAGAATCATGTGTTGTTTCCATCATAAAAGCATAATATTGTGGTATTCTCCTTTGATGCTTTATTGGGTTGACTTGGCGCATGCTTATACCATGTTATGACTATGAACTGCAGTCAAATAAAGCCTCTATGATCATTTAGTTTTTGACTTGTAATATTACTTTGTGCTTTGATTGATAATGCTTTGTCACTATGCATGATTATGGCCTTTATTGCTCTCTTAGTTGGTCGCTCCCAGTCTTTTGCTAGCCTTCACCTGTGGTGAGTATGATCTCTACTCAAGCATCCGATCACCAATAATCAAAGTTTGCCAATTGTGTCCACCATATCTACATATTAGCATTATTGCTATTCCAAGTAATTCATGATGTTTTTATTTATCTTCCAAATTAAATTTTGGCATGAGAAAATTAGTCAGTAAAGCTCTCACGAACTTGATGGCACATTTACTTTCTTGTACTTAATAAACTTGATCATTGTGCCTATCTTATGAAGTTTATATGGTTTCAAATTGCAAGTTGGGAGTTAGTATAACCATGCTTTCATGGGGAACACTTTCGACATTGCACCTATTATTTAGTTGATATCATGATCTTTTGCTTATGGATGCCTATCGATGCAAAATAAAGTGAAAACTTGTAAGTCCATGGAGTATATATATATATATGTTAGAGAAATGCTGGGCCGCTAACCTAAGCCATGCATCATTCATGGTGGAAGTTTACAACATTCCATAGTGAGCATTCTGTGAAGCATTTGCAATAAAAGCTATACTCATAGTAAATAAAAAATTGCTGAGATGCTCACTATCTGTTTGTCTTGCCATTTTGGTGTGGGAATGCACTTATTTGAAAGAGTACTTCCATATCAAGGGGCAAGAGGTACCCCTGCTGCGTTCTTTATGATACATGTATACTTACAATGACAAGAACTTATTTGGGACCTAAGTTTAGTAGCATGAGGTGTAGGTACTCGTATTCAAGGGCATGAGATTTTCAACTTGTGATTTGCAAGAATATAGCTCATTTTTTACTCACATTAACTTTAATCATTCAAGATGTTTATGATAGGGGCAATGAGAGCTCAAAGCTAATAAGTACCATACGTTTTGGAAGATTTATAAAACTTATTTATCTTACTTACTATGCAAAGAGTCTTTCTTTTACTTTTATGTTGAGTCTTCATCTTCTACTTTATGCACCGATTAAGAGAGCATAGTTGTCATTCTTAGTGCAATGTGCATAGTCCCAAAATTATTATTGATTGATTCATGATTGTGCTATTACTTGTTCTTAAATTATTTGTGTCTAGTCACCCTCTGAACTTTGAAGGTGTCCTAGCATTTATGTTTTGCTAGTCCATAAAGGACATGTTGAATACCAACTTGTTATGTTTACTCTATGCTCATAAACAAACAGTTGCATTCAATGCACTATTATTTATGATCCTTTGTTTGAGTTACTCTTCATGTTATAATATAGTTGCTAAGTTCCATTGAATTATATCTATCATGCCTATGTTAGAGTACTTAGATCCTAGCTCACAATGCTTTACATGCTTGATCAAGATTGTGTTGGCTTCATATCACCTCAAAAATTATTTTTTTTATCACTTACCTACTCGAGGACGAGCATGAGTTAAGTTTGGGGATGCTTGATACATCGTAAACGTATCTATAATTTTTGATGCTCCATGCTTGTTTTACACCAATTCATATATGTTTTACTTACACTTCGTTGAACTTTTACATGATTTCCGGCACTAACCTATTGACAAGACGCCACAGTGCCAGTTTCCTGTTTTGTGCTGTTTTTGGTCTCAGAAAAATTGTTCAGGAAATATTCTCGGAATTGGACGAAACAAAAGCCAAAGTGCCTATTTTACCGTAACGAAGACGAAGTCCGAAGGGGAGACGAAGGGGGGCACCAGGGTGCCCAGACCACCCCTAGGCATGGCACAGGCCCTAGCAGCGCCTAGGCATGTTGTGGGCCCCTCGGGCACCCCACCGACCTATCTCCTCCTCCTATATAAAGCTCCCGATGCAAAAACCCTAAATATACAAGCCTCTATTTCAGAAAAGTTTTGTAGCTCTGCCACCGCCGAAAACAAGATCCGAGGGACAGAAGTATCTGTTCCAGCACCCTGCCGGCACGGGGAATTGCCCCCGGAGCCATCTCCATCGACCCCACCGCCATCTCCATCGACGTTGCTGACTCCTACGATGAGAACTGAGTAGTTCTCCCCTAGGCTAAGGGTCTACCCGTAGCTATGTGGTTTATCTCTCTCTCTCCCATGGTGTGATCTTTATGTGACCATGAGCTTTGTAATCTAGATGTCGTTATGCTATTCAAGTGTATTTTACTTATGTGATCTCCGGAGACTCCTTTTCCCACGTGTAAAGGTGAGGGTGTGTGCACCGTGTGGGTCTCTTAGGCTATATTTCACAGTACACCTGTTCACTGGATTATGATTTGAGTTGAATATCTCTATGAAATTGTGGTGTGTTAGTACCGCCTATGAATGCTCATAGTACATCATGGGGTGTTTATTAGTACTTGGGAATACATCTTTAAGGTTTGCTTTTGCATCCTGATGACCCACAAGTATAGGGGGTGTATCGTTGTATCTTCGATAAGTAAGAGTGTCGAACCCAACGAGGAGCAGAAGGTGTTGACAAGCAGTTTCAATGAAGGATTCACTGTAAATGCTCACAGACAAGTATTCAGGGGGTTTTAGTATAACGGATGAATAAAGTACAAGTAAGTAAAATGCGAGAGAAATAATTGCAGCGAGTGGCCCAATCCTTTTTAGCACAAAGGACAAGCCGGTTTGTTTACTTATAATGACCAAACGTTCTTGAGGACACACGGGATTTTAGTCTAGTGCTTTCGCTACATACGAACTGTTTAATCTTCATTGTTTTGATAAGTGTTGTGTGGGTGAACCTATGCTAATGTACCGCCCTTCCTAGGACTAATACATACTTGTGATTATACCCCTTGCAAGCATCCGCAACTACAAGAAAGTAATTAAGATAAATCTAACCACAGCCTTAAACTCGAGATCCTCGCGATCCCTCCTGCATCGATATACCAACGGGGGCTTAGGTTTCGTCACTCCGGCAACCCCGCAATTGGCAAACGAGTACAAGATGCATTCCCCTAGGCCCATAAAGGTGAAGTGTCGTGTAGTCGACGTTCACACGACACCAGTAGAAGAATAACACCACAACTTAAATATCATAACATTGAATATTACTCAACCATACTTCACTACTAACATTTAGACTTCACCCATGTCCTCAAGAACTAAACGAACTACTCACGAGACATCATATGGAACATGATCAGAGGTGATATGATAATGAATAACAATCTGAACATAAACCTTGGTTCAACGGTTTCACTCAATAGCATCAATAACAAGTAGGAATCAACATCGGGAGAGTTTCCCCTATCAAACAATCAAGATCAAACCCAAATTGCTACAGCGGTGACGAGGTGCAGCGGTGGAGACGGCGGTGATGATGATGAAGATGATGGTGATGGTGATGGAGATGATGTCCAGCTCGATGACGGTGACGATGGCGTCGATTTCCCCCTCCGGGAGGGAATTTCCCCGGCGGATTCCTGCCCGCCGGAGAGCTCTTTCTCTCTGGTGTTCTCCGCCCCGCAGAGGCGGCTGTAACCCTTCGTGAGGATCCCTCTGTGGCTTAGGTTTTCGGGACGAAGGGTTTCACGAAGAAAAGGAGGCGAAAGGGGCTGTGGGGACCCCACACCCCATGGTGGCGCGGCCAGGCCATGGGCCGCGCCGGCCTGTGGTCTGGCCCCACCTTGGGTCTTCTCGGCTTCCCCTTCTGGCTCCCTCCGTCATCTGGAAAAATAGGATTTTTGGTGTAATTTCCTTCCACAGTTGATCTTCCGAAATATTGCGTTCTGACGGTGCTTTTTCCAGCAGAATCCTGGCTCCGGTGCGCGATCCTCCAATAATCATGAAACATGCATAATAGATGAAATAACATAAGTATTGTGTCCCAATATGAAATATATCAATGAATAACAGCAAATTATGATATAAAATAGTGATGCAAATTGGACGTATCAACTCCCCCAAGCTTAGACTTCGCTTGTCCCCAAGCGAAACTGAACTCGGTAAACAGGACCACTTGTTTATGGAGTGAAGAGTCGATAAATAAAATACGGACAAGAAGCATCATATTCATTCACACAAGACATTATAGTAAACAACTTCCTCATATAACTCAACTTGAAACAAGTATAAGGTAATCACAAATAAAGGTGCATAAGGAATCATAATTGGTGATGGCAAACTTTGTTCTTGGTCAGAGAACAGTTAACAGATTATACTTATCTATTGAGCAGCGCTCTCATATTAAAGCTTATGGTAAACTTGCATACTCAATCATATTAATCATTGATGACCTTCAAAGCTATATTCATTCAGGTAAAACTTGTACTAAACAAGGAAGAGTAAAGACATGATGAAGCAAATCACAATATAATAGTTTGATCACAACAACTCAAATGCTTGCTTGAGATGGAGGGAGATAGGTTTACTGACTCAACATAAAGTAAAAGATAGGCCCTTCGCAGAGGGAAGCAGGGATTAAATCATGTGCTAGAGCTTTTTCAGTTTTGAAATCATATAAAGAGAATAAAAGTAAAGTTTTGAGAGGTGTTTGTCGTTGTCAACGACTGGTAGCGGGCATTCTAACCCCCTTGCCAAACGGACCTCCAAAGAGCGGCTCCCATGAAGGACGTTATCTCTACCAAGCAAGGTAGATCATCCCTCTTCTCTTTTGTTTACACATGTATTTTAGTTTATTTAAGGATGACACTCCCCCAACCTTTGCTTACACAAGCCATGGCTAACCGAATCCTCGGGTGCCTTCCAACAATCTCATACCATGGAGGAGTGTCTATTGCAAATTTAAGTTGCTTACCGATGAATCGAGCAAAACATGTGAAGAGAATTATTAATGAAAGTTGATTAATTGGGGCTGGGAACCCCCGTTGCCAGCTCTTATTGCAAAATTATAGGATAAGTGGATGAAGCCACTAGTCCATTAGTGGAGGCTGCCTAACAAGACTGAAAGATAAAACACCACATACTTCCTCATGAGCTATAAAACATTGACACAAATAAGAAGTAATGAATTTTGAATTGTTTAAAGGTAGCACATGAAGTATTTACTTGGAATGGCAGAAAATACCATGCAGTAGGTAGATATGGTGGACACAAATGGCATAGGTTTGGGTTCAGGTTTGGATGCACGAGAAGCATTCCCTCTCGATGCAGGTCTTTGGCTAGCAAGGTTAATTAGCAAGCATAAAAGTTGAGGGAAACAAACAAATATACATGTGATAGAAACAATCATGCATCTTACTTGTAAGCACAAACAGTTTTAACTTCAGAATACTAAGCTAAGAACTGATAAGAAAGATAATAACATCTTCTACATGTATTTCCTCTATTCTTCTTAAACTAAAAGTGTTGTTACTATTGACCATTGCTAAGTTTGCCAAAACCAAATAGATTTACTCAATGCTCCCAAAGTGGTACCAATACTTAACAACAAGATCAATCATATAATAGAGATTGCAAACTAAAATAAGATGTGCAATATGTAAATGATAAGGCTTCTCATTAATATTCCATAACGATAACTCACACCAAGGGATACATAGACAAACTAAAGGAGAGATACTTCCACACTGCAACCCATCTTATACGATAACTTCCCTACTCATGATATGACACTACTTGATAGTAAAAAGTAAAAGGTAGTGATGATGTGATACCGCGGCACTCCCCCAAGCTTGGAATAAAACCAAGGGGATGCCAATACCGATGATGAATTACTCCTTTGGCGATGGTGGTGATGAATTCCTCCCGCGCTTCTTACAGATCTCCTTCAGCTTCAACTTCTCAGCTTGGCAATTCTGCACTAAGACTCGAAGAGATTCATTGTTATCTGAAGTTGGCGGTGGCGACCTTGTGACGGGTATCGAATAATATTCCAGCAATCTACGGAGTCGGTAATTCTCCTCCTGGAGTATCTCCACTTCTCTTCTTAGAGCCCGATATTGATCACAAAACTCATCGGTAGTCCGTAGAACTTCTTCCAGCACAGGGAAAGAGTCGATACCAAGAGCTGGTGGTAAGGGTCCCTGCAAGTTATGAGAGAAAGAACGTCGAGTGTCAACAGATCCCACCAAGATTTGCTTACTCCCAACAGCTTGTTGCTCTTGTTTTGACGACATCCTTTTCACTTCTTCCTTCGAACCCCCTTGCCCTTGTTGTCGGAGGCCATGGTGCTCTAGATCAAAGACAGATCCTGGCAGAAACAGCTCAAAACAAAACACGTCGAGAAAACGATATACGGACCTCCAGGGGTCCGGGGGATTATATAGTAAAAAATTTCAGAACAAACGGAAAGTACCAGGTCGAACCAGAGTCGGAGAGGGGCGACGAGGCGGTGTCCTCATAGGTCGGCGCGGCCAGGATGGGGCCCGCGCCGGCCTATGGGGGCACGCCCTCGTGCGTCTCCTCCACTCCGTTTCGATCTCGTAATTTTTCATATTTTCCAAAAACAGCAAAAATATTGTTCGGAAAGTAAATTGCGAACTTTTCATTACCGATCGTTACCTATTCAAAGTCGGGTTCGTGCAGATCGTCAATTTGACCTTTTATGAAAGCCTCCGGTGTTTCCACTTGAATAATATCAATATCAACATTATAAGAATCACCCGAGATATAATGCTTGAGTCTTTGCCCATTCACCACTTGCGTAGCATTGCCTTGGAGAGAGCTAATTTTAATTGCTCCCGAACGATACACCTCCTCAACAACATATGATCCTTCCCATTTCGAGAGTAATTTCCCTGCAAAGAATCTGAGATGAGACCGATACAATAGGACTTTATCCCCAATATTAAACTCTCTTTTGAGGATCCTTCTATCATGCCATTTCTTAACTTTCTCTTTAAAGAGTTTAGCATTGTCATAAGCTTCACTTCTCCATTCATCTAGTGAGCTTAATTGCAGCAACCTCTGATTACCGGCTAGTTTAGGATCTTTATTTAGTTCTCTAACAGCCCAATAAGCTTTGTGCTCTAGTTCTAAAGGTAAATGACAAGCTTTTCCGTAAACCATTTTATAAGGTGACATTCCCATGGGGTTTTTATAAGCAGTTCTATAAGCCCATAGTGCTTCCTTTAATTTACTAGCCCAATTCTTTCTAGATTTATTAACAGTCTTTCCCAAAATAGATTTAATTTCTCTATTTGATAATTCTACTTGACCACTAGTTTGAGGGTGATAAGCAGAAGCAATTCTATGATTAATACCATACCTAGCAAGAGTTTTTCTAAAACCTCCATGAATAAAATGAGAACCTCCATCAGTCATAATATATCTAGGAACTCCAAATCTAGGAAAAATAATATCTAAAAGCATTTTTAAAGAAGTTTCACCATCAGCACTTTTTGTGGGTATAGCTTCTACCCATTTAGTAACATAATCAACAGCAACAAGTATATGAGTGTTACCTTCTGAAGAGGGAAAAGGTCCCATGAAGTCAAATCCCCAACAATCAAATGGTTCAATAACAAGAGTATAATTCATAGGCATTTCATTGCGTCTGGAGATATTACCAACCCTTTGACATTCATCACAAGATAAAATAAACTTCCTTGCATCTTTGAAGAGAGTTGGCCAATAAAAACCTGATTGTAGAACCTTTTGCGCTGTTCTATCTCCGGCGTGATGTCCTCCATAAGCACTACCATGACATTTACTCAATATCTCTTGTTGTTCATATTCGGGAACACACCTTCGCAGAATACCATCCACTCCTTCTCTATATAAGTGTGGGTCATCCCAAAAATAATGCCTCAAGTCATAAAAGAATTTCCTCCTTTGCTGAGCTGAAAAGGTTGGAGGCAAGTAATTGGAAACAATAAAGTTAGCATAATCACCTTTATTACAGCCAATTGTTCATTTGGAAAACTATCATTAACAGTAACAGGATCATAAGCAATATTTTCCAATCTAGACAAATTATCAGCAACAGGATTATCAGCACCTTTCCTATCTACAATATGTAAATCAAATTCTTGCAAAAGAAGTACCCATCTAATAAGCCTTGGCTTAGCATCTTTCTTTGTCATAAGGTATCTAATTGCAGCATGATCAGTATGAATCGTAACTTTTGAATCAACAATATAAGATCTAAACTTATCACAAGCAAAGACTACAGCTAACAATTCTTTTTCAGTTGTAGCATAATTTCTTTGAGTAGCATCAAGAGTTTTACTAGCATAATGAATAACATTTAATTTTTTATCTACTCGCTGTCCAAGAACAGCGCCTACAGCAAAATCACTAGCATCACACATAATTTCAAACGGTAAGTTCCAATCAGGAGGTTCAACTACAGGAGCAGTTGTTAAGGCTTTCTTTAGAGTTTCAAAAGCTTCCTTACAATCATCATCAAAAACAAAAGGTACATCTTTTTGAAGAAGATTAGTAAGAGGCTTTGAAATCTTGGAGAAATCTTTAATAAATCTCCTATAAAACCCAAACATGACCAAGAACACTACGAATACCTTTAACATCCCTCGGATAGGGCATCTTCTCAATGGCTTCAACTTTAGCTCTATCAACTTCAATACCTCTCTCGGAAATTTTATGTCCCAATACAATTCCTTCATTAACCATAAAGTGACATTTCTCCCAATTAAGAACAAGGTTAGTTTCTTCACATCTCTCGCAAAACTTTATCGAGGTTTCGCAAGCAATTATCAAAAGAATTCCCATAGACAAGAAAAATCATCCATGAATACCTCCACAATACTCTCACAAAAGCCATGAAAAATAGCAGACATGCATCTTTGAAAAGTAGCAGGAGCATTACATAAACCAAAAGGCATACGCCTATAAGCATAAGTTCCATAGGGACAAGTGAAAGTGGTTTTCTCTTGATCTTTAGTTTTAACAACAATTTGTGAAAACCCAGAATAACCATCAAGAAAGCAAAAATGAGTATTTTTAGACAATCTTTCTAGCATTTGATCAATAAAAGGCAAAGGGTAATGATCTTTCTTAGTAACCTTATTAACTTTTCGAAAATCAATGCACATTCTATAACCTACGACTACTCTTTGAGGTATGAGCTCATCATTATCATTAGGCACAACAGTCATTCCTCCTTTCTTAGGAACGCAATGCACAGGACTAACCCATCTACTATCAGCAATAGGATATATAATACCAGCTTCAAGAAGTCGTAATACCTCATTTCTTACCACATCCTTCATCTTAGGAATTAGACGACGCTGAGGTTCAACAACAGGCTTCGCATCATCTTCCATATTAATGGCGTGTTGGCAAATAGAGGGAGAAATCCCCTTCAAATCATCAAGAGTGTAGCCAATAGCTCCTCGGTGTTTCTTCAGTATTTGCAATAATCTCTCTTCTTCAAACTCTGTAAGCTTAGAACTAATAATAACAGGATATATTTTCTTATCATCAATATGAGCATATTTAAGATTATCAGGCAAAGGCTTTAAATCAAAAACAGGGTCTTCCTTTGGTGGCGGTGTTGTACCCAAATCTTCCACCGGTAAATCATGCTTGAGAATAGGTTGGCAAAGAAAAATCTCCTCAAGCTCATCTCTTTCTTTCCTAAAAACTTCACTCTCGCTATTCTCCAAATGTTGCTGCAAAGGATTATTAGGAACAAGAACAATAGATGCACACTGCTCCATTTTAAAATCATCACTAGGCAAATCAGCTTTATAAGGAGTTTTGGTAAATTTAGAGAAGTTAAACTCATAAGATTCACCAGCAAATTTAGTCAAAATTTTCTCTTTCTTGCAATCTATAATAGCCCCGCAAGTATTTAGAAAAGGTCTACCAAAAATAATAGGACAATAATCACTAGCAGCAGAACCAAGTACCAAAAAGTCAGCAGGATATTTAATCTTACCACATAGAACTTCCACATCTCGAACAATACCAATTGGAGAAATAGTTTCTCTATTAGCCAGCTGAATAACCACATCAATATCTTCAAGTTCACAAGAACCAATTTCATGCATAATCTTCGTGTAAAGCTCATAAGGAATAGCACTAACACTTGCACCAATATCACATAAACCATAATAGCAATGATCACCAATTCTAACAGATAGCATAGGAACACTAACTCGTTTGGGTTTATTAGGATGTGAAACAATATTAGAAGCATCTTCACAGAAAATAATATGACCATCCTCTACATTTTTCAGTCACAAGATCTTTAACTATTGCAACAGCAGGTTCAACTTTTATTTGTTCTTCAGGTTCTATAGGTTTCTTTTCACTTTTATGAACCGCACTATTTATAACAGAGTACTCCTTCATTTTAGCAGGGAAAGGAGTTTTTTCAATATAAGCTTCAGGAATAACATGATCAGCAGTTTCAACTACAACACATTTATTAATAGATGAATCAATTTTATCTTTATACAGTTCATGATACTTGTCAAAATTCTTCTTAGGCAATTCATAATGAGAGGCAAAAGCTTTATAAAGATTCGCAGCAACTTGAGAATCAAGACCATATGTAGCACTCATATTACGAAATTTATCAGTATCCATAAAAGCTTCAATGCATTTATAATCATAAATTATACTTGATTCTCTATCCTTGTCGTTCTCCCAACCTTCAGTATTTTCTTGGATCCGATCAAGAAGGTCCCTTTTAAACTCTACTTTGTTGCGTGTAAATGATCCAGAACAAGAAGTATCCGACAAAGTCTTGTCTTGAAAAGAAAGTCTTGCATAGAAATTATCAATAATAACATTACCAGGAAGCTCATGAATGGGGCATTTGAGCATTAAAGACTTCAATCTCCCCCAAGCTTGGGCAATACTTTCTCCATCATGAGTCCAGAAATTATATATGCGGTTCCGATCTTTGTGAATTTCACTTGGAGGATAGAATTTAGAATAAAATAAAGGCACAATGTCCTCCCAATCAAGAGAATCACCATTCTTCAACAATTTATACCAATGCGCCGCTTTACCAGACAGCGATATAGAGAATAGTTTCTTCCTAACTTCATTCATAGCAATACCTGCACATTTGAATAACCCTCATAATTCATGCAAAAACAGTAAATGATCACCAGGATGGACAGTGCCATCCCCTTCATAGCGGTTATCCATAACACGTTCAATAATTTTCATAGGTATTTTATATGGTATTACTTCCTCACCTGGCGCCTCATCCACTACCGTTGCAGTAGTAGTAGATTTCCCAAATAGAAATTGAAGAGAAGATCTCTCCATAATGACTTATATCAGCGAGCAGAAATAAAATCAGCACAAACAAGTAAGGTTTTCCTTACCAATTCCACTTACCAATAGCGCTTCACTCCCCGGCAACGTCGCCAGAAAATAGTCTTGATGACCCACAAGTATAGGGGGTGTATCGTAGTATCTTCGATAAGTAAGAGTGTCGAACCCAACGAGGAGCAGAAGGTGTTGACAAGCAGTTTCGATGAAGGAGTCACTGTAAATGCTCACAGACAAGTATTCAGGGGGTTTTAGTATAACAGATGAATAAAGTACAAGTAAGTAAAATGCGAGAGAAATAATTGCAGCGAGTGGCCCAATCCTTTTTAGCACAAAGGACAAGCCGGTTTGTTTACTTATAATGACCAAACGTTCTTGAGGACACACGGGATTTTAGTCTAGTGCTTTCGCTACATACAGCTTGTTTAATCTTCATTGTTTTGATAAGTGTTGTGTGGGTGAACCTATGCTAATGTACCGCCCTTCCTAGGACTAATACATACTTGTGATTATACCCCTTGCAAGCATCCGCAACTACAAGAAAGTAATTAAGATAAATCTAACCACAGCTCTTAAACTCGAGATCCTGCGATCCCTCCCGCATCGATATACCAACGGGGGCTTAGGTTTCGTCACTCCGGCAACCCCGCAATTGGCAAACGAGTACAAGATGCATTCCCTAGGCCCATAAAGGTGAAGTGTCGTGTAGTCGACGTTCACACGACACCACTAGAAGAATAACACCACAACTTAAATATCATAACATTGAATATTACTCAACCATACTTCACTACTAACATTTAGACTTCACCCATGTCCTCAAGAACTAAACGAACTACTCACGAGACATCATATGGAACATGATCAGAGGTGATATGATAATGAATAACAATCTGAACATAAACCTTGGTTCAACGGTTTGACTCAATAGCATCAATAACAAGTAGGAATCAACACCGGGAGAGTTTCCCCTATCAAACAATCAAGATCAAACCCAAATCGCTACAGCGGTGACGAGGTGCAGCGGTGGAGACGGCGGTGATGATGATGAAGATGATGGTGATGGTGATGGAGATGATGTCCAGCTCGATGACGGTGACGATGGCGTCGATTTCCCCTCCGGGAGGGAATTTCCCCGGCGGATTCCTGCCCGCCGGAGAGCTCTTTCTCTCTGGTGTTCTCCGCCCCGCAGAGGCGGCTGTAACCCTTCGTGAGGATCCCTCTGTGGCTTAGGTTTTCGGGACGAAGGGTCTCGCGAAGAAAAGGAGGCGAAAGGGGCTGTGGGGCCCCCACACCACATGGTGGCGCGGCCAGGCCATGGGCCGCGCCGGCCTGTGGTCTGGCCCCACCTTGGGTCTTCTCGGCTTCCCCTTCTGGCTCCCTCCGTCATCTGGAAAAATAGGATTTTTGGTGTAATTTCCTTCCACAGTTGATCTTCCGAAATATTGCGTTCTGACGGTGCTTTTTCCAGCAGAATCCTGGCTCCGGTGCGCGATCCTCCAATAATCATGAAACATGCAAAATAGATGAAATAACATAAGTATTGTGTCCCAATATGAAATATATCAATGAATAACAGCAAATTATGATATAAAATAGTGATGCAAATTGGACGTATCACATCCCTACACAGTGAATTAGTGTTCGTTATCCAACCAGAGAGTAGTTCAGAATAGCATAGTGAAGTGCTTATATTTATATTCCTTTATGATACATTGTTGACAGTGACCACTAGTGAAAATATGATCCATAGGCCTTGTTTCCAAACATCAAATCACCGTTTATTTACTGTTTTATACTTGCTGTCATATTTATTTAAGATTGTTATTGCCACTCATATTCATCCATATCACTTGCATTTTACTATCTCTTCGCCGAACTAGTGCACCTATACATCTGACAAGTGTATTGGGTGTGTTGGGGACACAAGAGACTTCTTGTATCGTAATTGCAGGTTGCTTGAGAAGGATATCTTTGACCTCTACCTCCCTGAGTTCGATAAACTTTGGGTGTTCCACTTAAGGGAAACTTGTTGCTGTTCTACAAACCTCTGCACTTGGAGGCCCAATACTGTCTACAAGAATAGAAGTGTGTGTAGACATCAAACTACTGGGCAACACATTCGACTTCAAGTATCGAGAAAAGACACATCACAACTACAATGAGCCTTTCCATCACGTACGAGGAAGGGAACATTACGTGCCAGAAAAGGGGTGGCTACCAGAAGCCTTGATAAGAACAACAATTCATCTACTCGACAGTGCCATCAACATCCTCCTCTATGGGTAGTTGGACGCGCAGGTCCTCGATCCTCATTAGCAACACATTGACATAACCCAAGGGGGTCTTACTTTTGTGTTGGACTCTTGCAAGGTTTCGAGGGCCTCATTGAGATCCATCTATGATGACACGAGATAAACCACAACCCGATTCCACTTGCCAACAACGTCGGCATTCTGTTTGCGGAGGTCCTGGATGGAAGTCTTATCTCTCTCCATCGTCACGACGTTCTCCTCCTGAAGCTTGGACAACTTGTTAATCTCCAAACGCAGCATGTTGCGTTCCACGCGAAGATCGTTCGCCTCTTGCTTATACAAATTAGCGCACCCAACAATTTCATCCAGGTCGTGCCTGAGATAGGTAATGTTCACTTGAAGCCTGCATGTGTTGGCGATGGACTGCAACGAAACATAGAAATAACATAAGCCTGAGATGGTAATATTCTCTTCACGAAATTTGTAGACACGGCTTTTTTCAGAAATGTGGGAGCCTACACGGTTTAACGAGTCTAGATAAATGCGTATCGAGAACAGATCTAACATGGATGCATCAACTAAATTGAGGGGGTGCTTGGATCCACACAAATAAATCATTTATGGGGGGATTAAACGGCGTTCAGTATCTGCAACAAATTGTCTCTCAATTTGAAAAACAGGACGGCACTCCAAAATCCATTGCCCATGTTTAGGGCTCCTTTGATTTGATGGAATTATGAAGGAAAGGGAAGGAATAGAAATTTTTCCTGAGCTACCACTGTGCACAAGGAACTAGGCAAGGATTGCACCCACCATGCTTTCCTATTCCTATGTGCTCCCTATTCCTTTAAACCAAAGAGGCCCTTAGAAAGAATTAAGTACCTCAGACAGAATTTCCAAGTTAGTGCCATCTATCCTCCTTGAGCTTCTGTAGATCTCATCAATATGCCGTGTATCTGTCGCTTCCATCTCCTCGTTAAGTTTTGGTGCCTCGTCAAGTCTTGGTGCGGCGCAGGTGTTGACTCGTCCTCTAAATATTGAGAAAACATGGCGTCGGAATATGAATCTGATCAACATTGGTGAAAGAAATAGAATGCAACCAACAATTAAACTAACATTACGTTTCCGCGGATGACCGGATGAAGAGGACCTGCCGGGCAGCCTCTTCCTCAAAGATAGGTCAGACCTGGCCTCTAGCGCTGGATCATTAGACGACGGCCGGGCAAAGAGGACATGACGAGAAGCTTTCGGAGTGGAAGCACCACGCCTCTTTGTAACTCTACCCCTAGGAGCCACTACGGGCAATGAAGGAGTGGCGAAAGAGAACATGTTCTTCCACTGCAGAAGTGTGTAGCACTATCCGGAAGACCAGAAGTAAAGCGACGAAGAATATGGAGTGTGGCGGATAGGTGAAATAATGATCAGATCTACTTTCCTGAACGAGGGACACTCAACGGTAAGAAAATTTCTACTGTTCCCCATCTAAAATGAAGGTAAAAATGAAGAACACACGGGTGCTATTTTGGCATGGAAAAGGAGGAACTATGTGGTATATTTTGGAACTTCTGCTCACAGTAGTGGTATTTTGGAAATTTCTATTTTGACATCTACAATGCAGTCTTTTATATACACGGGCTAGACCTTTATTAGAAGTTCGCATAATAAAAGGCATCGATGAAAAAATATCCGCCAGGCGCTTCGCTAGAATCAGGCTTGCGGCCAGAGAATCAGAACCATGTTTGCTAGCCAAACAAGCGCTTGAATTGGAGGCTACGCTGTAATTGTAGACTCTTCCCGAAGACGTATCAGTTTCCTTTCTCTCCTCCTATTAAGCGCTTCAAAAAGCTCGTTGTTTGGCATACATCATTACATTTAAAATGAAATGCAATTGATAAATCTCTGAATGATAAAAGAATTCTTCTATTCCAACCCCAAATGATGACAAACAAGTTGATTCTCCAAATCACAAAACAATTCTTTGATTCCAACATTAATTCATGAGCCAAACAAACTACTCAAAAACTGAATAACAATGGACTTGGACCACATGCAACAAGACTTAAAGAAGAGACGACCAATATAATTGCAGCAAAATTCAGCAGAACAACATGGTTCATAAGTACAATCAACAAAACTGGACATAACTATACATAAGACTTGGACAACGGATTTTCAGTGATGGAACCAACATATTTTTTTGTCACGGATAACAAGTTTCCAGAGCAGACATCAAACGATTCTTTCCTTCTCAGGCACAACAGCTTTTCAGAGATGACACTAACCGATTCCATGTCTATCTTTATCACATCGTATAATCAGCTTGGATGTTACAACAATCTGAAAAAAAAAGTACATTAATAAACAAACATCAAACAATGAAAGCTAGATTAACAGAATTTTAATGAAAGAAGTCAAGTGAAAGTTAACAGAAGAAAAGACATACGTCATAGTCCGTTAAGATTACATCACCACAACTAGAGCTAGTATAGCACCAACATCATGGTTGACCAGCATAGCCAGATTTTATGCAGTGTCATCGAAATAGTTTCAGTATCAGCAGCTTAGACGATACAACAATCTGAAGAAAGAAAGTACATGAATAAACAAATAAAAAATGGAAGCTAGATTAACAGAATCTCAATGAAAGAAGTCAAGTGAAAGTTAAAAGAAGAAAAGCCACACATCATTGTCCGTTCACGTGAAGACTACATCATCACGGCTAGAGTTAGCATAGCAAAGATATCATAGATGATCAACATAGCCAGATTTTGCCAGTGTCATCGAAATAGTTCTGTTCCAATATCAATAGCTTGGACATAACAAAAGAGTAGATGAAAGGTAAGAACAAATTTCAACACCACAGGACGTGAAGTGTAAAGCTAGCAGCATGTAATATAGAAACAATATAAATTGTACCTGCTATACGACCCCTTCAACTACTACGCACTATCAGCCAAAATATATATTCATGTACAACATCTGAGAAAGAGCTGACACTAACAGAATCCACGGCTATGAATGGATCTGGAAAGATATATTCAGAAACATGCGTCCCAAGCGAATGTATACCGAGTCCGTTCACATGAAGATTACATCACCACGGCTCGAGCTAGCGTAGCATAGGCATCATGGATGACTAGCATAGCCATATTTTGTGCAGTGTCACCGAAATAGTTATGTTCAGTATCAGCATCTTGGACATAAAAAAAGAGTTGATAAAAGGTAAGAACAAATTTCAAAACAAGAGGATGCGAAGTGTAAAAAGCTAGCAGCACGTAATACAGAAAGAAAATAAAATGTACCTAATATAAGGTCCCTTCACGTACTACACATTATCACCAAATTATAAATTAATGTTCAAACAGAGCTGAGAAAGAGCTGAATCCTTCACCAGATAGTATTATCACCTTAACAGAAGAGTTGAGAAAAAGTCAAGACTGAATTTATTTCAAAAAAAGAATAATATGTCATAAACTAGAAGTGAAACTATTGGAATATTATCTAAATACAATAAGCGTGCCATTTGAACGTGAAAACTTAATGTGATGCTAGAACTACACGACTGTGCAGACTCCTCAGCTACTATGTATGTAGTTGTGGTTGCCTCTATTATCTGGCTGATTTCGTATGGTGTCACCGAAATAGATCTAGGTTACAAATGAATTGATAAAAATGTGAGGATTAGCAGTAGGTATAATAATAAAAAAATAGCAACAAGATAGAATTGCATAGCTAGCACCTATTGGTTTAGTGCAAATGCAAAACAAACTTACATGGCTATGAATAACTAATTTTCATATTTTTGATTGCACAAGTCTTTGATGTATTTGATATAGTTAGTTAATCCATAAGTAGATGCCAGCACCAAAGGTTGTCCAACGACTGGCAAAATTTACATATGTGCCTGCCTGTCAACATGGATCATACAAAATTAGAAGTTAGAGAAAATGCAGTTTCAAACTTAATTGGAAGTTCAGGGGTCAAAATTACTTTGGGCACCGCTATCATCCACATCGTTTTCGGGCTGCTACTTGACCAAGAAGTCGTTTCAATGAAGACTGGGAACACGACAACTGGCATGTATATATGTGAATAACGAGAAGATTAATTGTGGCACATTTTAATCATTGGCCGAATTGAGTAAACAAAATTGTGTTAAACAGTATAACCTCATTTAATGACACATGAGGCAAATGAGTGTCGACAAGAGCAAATCAAATGTGCAAGCAACATGCTTCCTGATATGGGGTGGCCCGATCTTCTCAGTAAGCAACGGTGCTGATGATGATCACATGATGAACACAGCGGAGATACACGATGATGAAGTGGAAGATAACTTGTATGACGCAACGAAGTCTCTCGATTGGTCCCTATCGCCAATGCAACAGCTCTCAACCCTGCAAGATATTCGCAACTCCACACACTTGCGCACATAGTCGCCAACCACGAAGCGGTAAGTTGCAACCGTCTAATTCCCAATGTAACAGCAGATCACACAAGACTTTCAGGAGTTTACACCAAATCAATGCAATATGGTGTAGAAATTCGATAGAGTTGCAAAGCAATCAACTATGAACTAGGGTTTATCTTAAACGTGGTCTAAACCTAATTTGGGGGCGTCCTGGGCACTTATATAGGGGTTCAGGACGACCAGAAGTCGAAAATACTCATAGAAAACCGACCCAGATTGGATCTGGTTGAGACAGACTCGGAGTCGGCCGGTCTGGGGCCCGGTCGACCGGGTCTGGGACCGGGATGGTCCAGTCGGAACTGGGCCAGGCACCGGGTGGAAACCGGGCTAGGGTCGAGGTCCCCTGGATGGTGGCTCGGTGTGCACCGGCTGAGCATCCGGTCGGCGCCGGGCTGGGCCGGTGTGGCGCCCGGTCAGACCGGGCCTGGGACCGGGCGCGCCGGCATGGAGGTCGATCAGACCGGGCCTGGCACCGGCCTGGACTTCTTCTTCCCTCACGCATGCCTCCCGCTCCTCCCTCACGCGTCCATGGGATGTCTTCATGTCCAGCTCCATGTCCAGCTTCACGTCCAGCTGCTCCTCTTCTCCTCGTGCGATGCTTGCTCCCTCTTCATACCTGATCATACATAAGTAATAGGACTTAGGCAGTATAAAGTTCTCATCGATAAAAGTATCACTTAGGAACAAGTTCACCTGTTGTTTGAGTAGCTTCGCACGAGCTCTTGTCATAGGTCCAATCCTAACTTCATTGGACTTGAGCTTCACAGCAGCATCGTCTTCATCTTGCAATGACGAAGGTAGTAGTGTAGTAGTAGGGATGTCCTCATCATCGCCCCCCCCTTCAAAAGGCGTTGACCTCGACGCTCCAAGGTCTTCTCCGTCATATGGTGTCAAATTAGCCACATGAAAGAATTGCTGACACCAAACTCATGAACTGGAAGATCTATCGAGTATGCATTATCATTGATCTTGGCAAGCACTTTGTAAGGACCCGCACCACGAGGAAGCAACTTGGACTTCCATAGCTTCGGAAACCTATCCTTGCGAAAATGTACCCAGACCATATCACCAGGCTTGAACAACATCTACTTGCGCTCCTTGTTCACCCTTGCATCATTGTTCTTGCCTTTCTTCTCTATCAACTCTTTAGTCTTCACGTGAATCTTTCGCACAAAATCTGCCCTCTTTGATGCCTCCATATTGACTCTCTCATGTATGGGCAAAGGCAACAAGTCAAGTGGAGTAATGGGTTTGAAACCATACACCACCTCAAAGGGACACAGCTCTGTGGTAGAATGTACCGCCCTGTTGTAAGCAAACTCCACATGCAGTAAACAATCTTCCCACTCCTTCAAGTTCTTCTTGATCATGGATCTCAACAGTTGTGACAAAGTCCGGTTCACCACTTCAGTTTGACCATCAGTTTGGGGATGACAAGTAGTGCTGAAAAGTAGCTTCGTCCCCAGCTTTCTCCAAAGCGTCTTCCAGAAGTAGCTCATGAACTTCACGTCTTCGGGACTCCATGTAGACGTACAATCTCCCTGAAAAACAGGTTAGCAATATGCGACGCATCGTCGCTCTTGTGGCAGGCAATAAAGTGTGACATCTTAGAAAATCTATCTACTACCACAAATATAGAATCATGGCCTCTCTTAGTACGCGGCAATCCCAACACAAAATCCATAATAATATCCTCCCAAGGTGTAGTAGGTGCCAGTAAAGGAGTATACAAACCGTGAGGCTTCAGCTTGGACTTGGACTTGTTGCAAGTAATGCATCTCTTCACATATCTGTCCACATCCCGCCTCATCTTTGGCCAATAAAAGTGGTCAGCTAGCATGAGTAGCGTCTTCTCACGCCCAAAGTGACCAATCAAACCTCCAACATGTGATTCCTGCAATAAGAGCAAACGCACAGACGATTCTGGAACACATAGTTTGTTAGCTCTAAACAAGAACCCATCATGTATGTGATATTTCTCTCATGCTTTACCAATAGCACACAAGCGATATCGTTCAGCAAAATCATGATCAGTAGCATACAAATCACATAGTATCTCTAATCCAGGAATTTTAACATCAAGTTGAGTTAATAGCATGTTCTTCCTAGATAGAGCATCAACAACAATATTATCTTTTTCCCTTCTTATGCTTAATAATGTATGGAAAAGACTCAATGAACTCAACCCACTTAGCAAGACGCCTATGCACGTTAGATTGAGCTTTCAGATATTTCAAAGCTTCATGATCAGAATGTATATTAAATTCTTTTGGCCACAAATAATGTTGCCAAACCTCAAGAACTCTAATTAAAGCATACAATTATTTATCATATATAGAATAGATCAACTTAGCACCAGAAAGTTTCTCAGAAAAATATGCAATTGTGCGACCCTCTTGCATCAACACACCACCAATTCCAATACCACTAGCATCACATTCAATCTCAAATTGCTTATTGAAATCAGGAAGTGCAAGTAACGGTGCAGAAGTTAATAATCTATTCAGTTCATCAAAAGCATGATCTTGGGCTGCGCCCCACTCAAAAACAACACCCTTTTTAGTCAATTCATTCAAAGGTGCAGCAAATGTACTAAAATTGGGCACAAATCTTCTATAAAACTCAGCTAGACCATGGAAACTTCTTACTTGACTCACATTCATGGGAGTAGGCCAATTTTGAGTTGCTTCAATTTTAGACCCATCTACTTCTACTCCATGCTTAGAGACAACATAACCAAGAAATATGACCTTATCTTTGCAAAATGTGCACTTCTCAAGATTACCATAGAGTTGATTATCACGCAACACTTGCAAAACATGTCGAATATGCATAGTATGATCAGATTCATTGCGGCTGTAGATTAATATGTCATCAAAGTACATAACCACAAACTTGCCAATAAAATCACGCAAAACATGGTTCATCAGTTTCATGAAAGTGCTAGGTGCATTAGTTAAACCAAAAGGCATTACTAACCACTCATAGAAACCAAATTTTGTTTTAAAAGTTGTTTTCCATTCATCCCGCTCTTTCATCCTAATTTGATGATAACCACTATGAAAATCAATTTTAGAGAAAACAGCAACACCACTCAATTCATCTAGCATATCCTCTAAACGGGGAATAGGATGACGATATCGAATAGTAATGTTGTTTGTCGCTCTACAATCTACACACATGCGCCATGTACCATCTTTCTTAGGAACTAAAATAACGAGAACAGACACAAGGACTAAGGCTTATGCGGATATAACCTTTGTCGAGTAGCGCTTGTACTTGCTTCTGTATCTCCTTCGTCTCGTCGGGGTTCGTCCTATATGGCGCCCTATTGGGCAGCAAACCTCCGGGGATCAAATCAGTTTGATGCTCAATACCACGCAATGGTGGCAATCCAGCTGGCACCTCCTCCGGAAACACATCGCAGAATTCCTGCAAAACACTAGAAACACGAAGAGAAATAGGGGTCATGTCGTTAGAAACCAAAACCTCCCTTGTACATGAGCACAAGAGGCATGGTTGTAGGATCCTCACTAAATTCTCTCATGTCCTCTTTGGTGGCTAATAAGACTAAGGAATTCACTCTCTCACTTTTTGTTATATCACTCACGGCATTACAATTCTCTCGCCTATCTACTAGAGCATCCTCCAAGTTTACTTCAACTTTACGACGAGATTCATTGACAATTTGCTGTGGTGACATAGAGCTGCAAGTTGATTTTCTTGCCCTTGAACTCCAAGTGATATGTATTGGCACGGCCATTGTGTTGCATAGAACGGTCATAGAGCCATGGCCGACCCAATAGTAGGTGACACACCGTCATAGGAACCACATCAAAATCAATGGAATCCTTATACGGTCCAATCTCAAAATCAACACGCACCATGTGGTTTACCTTCATCTCACCATTGTCGCTCAACCACTCGAATATAGTATGGATGCGGGTGCGGTAGATACTTCAACTTCAGCTTGGTACACAACTCCTTGCTTGCTAAATTGCGGCAACTTCCGCCATCAATAATGACCTTGCAAGCCTTGTCAGGACCAACTAAAGCCTTTGTTTGGAACAAATTGCAGCGCTGAGTAGATGCACTTGGCAACACATTAAGAGCACGCTGAGACACAACAATAGTGCGAGCTTCAGACGGATAAGCATCTACACCATCACTGTCATAGTCATCATCTTCTGGAGCATATGGATCAACATCATCTCCAGTCTCATACTCATTGTCCTCATTAATAATCATGACCTTGCAGTTAGGACAATCTCTCTTGAAGTGACCCTTGCCACCACATGTATGGCAATTCATATCACGGTTGCGTGCAGTAGACATGCTAGAACCACTCGTGCATGCAGCAGGTTCGGGATTTTTTTGTGTTGGACACATTGGAGACCGGCTTGCTAGACAGAGTAGAATAAGGTGCGGAGCGCGAAGATGGCGCCGGCGCCGTAGATGGGGGCGCCCTAGGCGTGTAGCGCCCAGCTCCCGTAGCACGATCTTTGATTTGCACTTCTTCAGCCAACGCGTGATTCAGCTTCTCTTGCATGATGTAACAACTCATTCATAGTGGTGTAACTGTGATGACGAACAATGCCTTTGATATCATACTTCAAACCATGTAGAAAACACTGCATTGTCATCTCAAGTGACTCACAGACACGGCCACCCTGCATAAGCATCTCCATCTCCATGAAATAAGTATCAACATTCTTCACACCTTGTCTCAAGAGGGTCAACTTATCATATATATATCACAAAAAATTAGTGGGAACGAAACGAGCTTGCATAATGGCCTTCATCTCACGCCATGTAAGAACTGGCAACTCATTATCTTTCTGATGAGTACGTGTAACTCCATCCCACCAACGCAATGCATAGCCATCAAATTCTGAGGAAGCAAGTTTAACCTTCCTGTCTTCAGTATAGTCATGTAAGCGCCACAACTTCTCAATCTTCAGCTCCCAAGTGAGGTATTCTTCAACATCAGCACCTCCTTCAAACTTGGGTATGGAGAACTTTGGCTTACCCAAACCATCGTCTTGTTGTTGTGGAGGGACACGGCGAGCACCGAGTTCAACAAAGCCACGACCATGATTAACACGTCCTGCACCACGACCAACACTAGATGCTTCAGCATGAAGCTCATCTTCATCTTCTTGTTGCTGTTGTTGGGTAAGATTATCAACAGCTAGAGTCAAGGCTTGAATACTGCGCTGAATATCCGTCATTTGATCTTGCATTCTGTTGACGGTCACATTAGTAGTATCCAGCTTCTGGGCAACCTCCTGAACGGTCCCCTTAAGTTCGTCGTCCTGAGTGCGGAATTCACGTCGCATCTCATTACGAAGAGCTTCATACTCCCTCCATGTCATCACATCAGCGGCATCCTTGTTTTTCTGGTTAACAATTTTTTCATCTCTAGAAGACATGGTTAGTAGGTTAGTGCACTAAAACAAAATATATGGTGGTACTCTCACAACTCACTCAAAACTGATAAGAAAAGGAAATCTTACCGCTCCAAAGTGAATTAGTATTGCTTACCACTTGGATTGACAACTAGTGCACGGATGTAGCGAAGCGAATATCAAGGGTATAAGAACAAATCACACGACAAAGCAGGATATATGTGGGGCTATAGGTGGGCTACCTATTTGCACCAATAACAAGCTCTAGCGCTGACCGTAGACAACCAATGATACTCACACAAGGCGATAAATGTGGCAATGCAACTATATGGATGAATAGGTTGCAATGCACTCGAGAGACACTAGCAAAGCTCAACAAAACAGGCACAAGATTACTCAACTATAGGTGCAAAATAGTAAACTAGTCCTTCACGTGATCTCACTAGCACTGCACTTTTTTGCTCTTTTTTTTATTCACTTTTTTTTATTTTCCACGGTTACTGTAATTTTTTTTTAACTTTTTGACTCAACTCCTTGTAACACGGCCAACAGAAATTGCAAAGCACCAAAACCCTAACGAGCAGCCTGTTGAGCGGTAAAACTAGTCTCTTTTGGGAAAGTTCCTAGTCACTTATATCGAAAGGTTGTGTCTATGGTTGGGAACAAGCACACTGTACGCTATGTGGACTCAGAGTAACAAAAACTGAAACTAGATGATAGTAGAAACACAAACCCTAACAATACTAGATGGAAGAAAAAGATACGCAAAAACAACTACGAAAAGCAACTAAAACTCGAAATTAGTGCAATCTAAGGCTATGGAAAAATCTAACCCTAAGTTTTTTGGCTTTTTCTGGATAGGAAACACTCAACTCAACTATGGGGTGGATTGTGGATAACTTACCGAGGAAACACATAAATCTGATACCAAGATGATATGGGGTGTCCCGATCTTCTCAGTAAGCAACGGTGGTGATGATGATCACAGGATGAACACAGCGGAGATACATGATGATGAAGTGGAAGATAACTTATATGACGCAACGAAGTCTCTCGATTGGTCCCTGTCGCCAATGCAACAACTCCAACCCTGCAAGATATTCACAATTCCACACACTTGCGCACGTAGCCGCCGAGTGCGAAGCGGTAAGTTGCAACCGTCTAATTCCCAATGGAAAAGCAGATCACACAAGACTTTCAGGAGTTTACACCAAATCAATGCAATATGGTGTAGAAATTCGATAGAGTTGCAAAGCAATCAACTATGAACTAGGGTTTATCTTAAACGTGGTCTAAACCTAATTTGGGGGCGTCCTGGGCACTTATATAGGGGTTCAGGACGACCAGAAGTCGAAAATACTCATAGAAAACCGACCCAGATTGGATCTGGTTGAGACAGACTCGGAGTCGGCCGGTCTGGGGCCCGGTCGACCGGGTCTGGGACCGGGCTGGTCCGGTCGGAACTGGGCCAGGCACCGGGTGGAAACCGGGCTAGGGTCGAGGTCCCCTGGATGGTGGCTCGGTGTGCACCGGCTGAGCATCCGGTCGGCGCCGGGCTGGGCCGGTCTGGCGCCCGGTCAGACCGGGCCTGGGACCGGGCGCGCCGGCACGGAGGTCGATCAGACCGGGCCTGGCACCGGCCTGGACTTCTTCTTCCCTCACGCATGCCTCCCGCTCCTCCCTCACGCGTCCATGGGATGTCTTCATGTCCAGCTCCATCTCCAGCTTCACGTCCAGCTGCTCCTCTTCTCCTCGTGCGATGCTTGCTCCCTCTTCATACCTGATCATACATAAGTAATAGGACTTAGGCAGTATAAAGTTCTCATCGATAAAAGTATCACTTAGGAACAAGTTCACCTGTTGTTTGAGTAGCTTCGCACGAGCTCTTGTCATAGGTCCAATCCTAACTTCATTGGAATTGAGCTTCACAGCAGCATCGTCTTCATCTTGCAATGACGGAGGTAGTAGTGTAGTAGTAGGGATGTCCTCATCATCGCCCCCCCTTCAAAAGGCGTTGACCTCGACGCTCCAAGGTCTTCTCCGTCATATGGTGTCAAATCAGCCACATGAAAGATTTGCTGACACCAAACTCATCAACTGGAAGATCTATCGAGTATGCATTATCATTGATCTTGGCAAGCACTTTGTAAGGACCCGCACCACGAGGAAGCAACTTGGACTTCCGTAGCTTCGGGAACCTATCCTTGCGAAAATGTACCCAGACCATATCACCAGGCTTGAACAACATCTACTTGCGCTCCTTGTTCACCCTTGCATCATTGTTCTTGCCTTTCTTCTCTATCAACTCTTTAGTCTTCACATGAATCTTTCGCACAAAATCTGCCCTCTTTGATGCCTCCATATTGACTCTCTCATGTATGGGCAAAGGCAACAAGTCAAGTGGAGTAATGGGTTTGAAACCATACACCACCTCAAAGGGACACAGCTCCGTGGTCGAATGTACCGCCCTGTTGTAAGCAAACTCCACATGCGGTAAACACTCTTCCCACTCCTTCAAGTTCTTCTTGATCATGGATCTCAACAGTTGTGACAAAGTCCGGTTCACCACTTCAGATTGACCATCAGTTTGGGGATGACAAGTAGTGCTGAAAAGTAGCTTCGTCCCCAGCTTTCTCCAAAGCGTCTTCCAGAAGTAGCTCATGAACTTCACGTCTTCGGGACTCCATGTAGACGTACAATCTCCCTGAAAAACAGGTTAGCAATATGCGACGCATCGTCGCTCTTGTGGCGAGCAATAAAGTGTGACATCTTAGAAAATCTATCTACTACCACAAATATAGAATCATGGCCTCTCTTAGTACGCGGCAATCCCAACACAAAATCCATAATAATATCCTCCCAAGGTGTAGTAGGTGCCGGTAAAGGAGTATACAAACCGTGAGGCTTCAGCTTGGACTTGGACTTGTTGCAAGTAATGCATCTCTTCACATATCTGTCCACATCCCGCCTCATCTTTGGCCAATAAAAGTGGTCAGCTAGCATGAGTAGCGTCTTCTCACGCCCAAAGTGACCCATCAAACCTCCAACATGTGATTCCTGCAATAAGAGCAAACGCACAGACGATTCTGGAACACATAGTTTGTTAGCTCTAAACAAGAACCCATCATGTATGTGATATTTCTCTCATGCTTTACCAATGGCACACAAGCGATATCGTTCAGCAAAATCATGATCAGTAGCATACAAATCACATAGTATCTCTAATCCAGGAATTTTAACATCAAGTTGAGTTAATAGCATGTTCTTCCTAGATAGAGCATCAACAACAATATTATCTTTTCCCTTCTTATGCTTAATAATGTATGGAAAAGACTCAATGAACTCAACCCACTTAGCAAGACGCCTATGCACGTTAGATTGAGCTTTCAGATATTTCAAAGCTTCATGATCAGAATGTATGATAAATTCTTTTGGCCACAAATAATGTTGCCAAACATCAAGAACTCTAATTAAAGCATACAATTATTTATCATATATAGAATAGATCAACTTAGCACCAGAAAGTTTCTCAGAAAAATATGCAATTGGGCGACCCTCTTGAAGGAGATATGCCCTAGAGGCAATAATAAAGTGGTTATTATTTATATCTCTATGTTTATGATAAATTTTTATATGTCATGCTATAATTGTATTAACCGAAACATTAGTACATGTGTGATATGTAGACAACAAGAAGTCCCTAGTATGCCTCTTAAACTAGCTTGTTGATTAATGGATGATTAGTTTCATAATCATGAACATTGGATGTTATTAATAACAAGGTTATATCATTATATGAATGATGTAATGGACACACCCAATTAAGCGTAGCATAAGATCTCGTCATTAAGTTATTTGCTATAAGCTTTCGATACATAGTTACCTAGTCCTTATGACCATGAGATCATGTAAATCACTTATACCGGAAAGGTACTTTGATTACATCAAACACCACTGCGTAAATGGGTGGCTATAAAGGTGGGATTAAGTATCCGGAAAGTATGAGTTGAGGCATATGGATCAAAAGTGGGATTTGTCCATCCCGATGACGGATAGATATACTCCGGGCCCTCTCGGTGGAATGTCGTCTAATGTCTTGCAAGCATATGAATGAGTTCATAAGAGACCACATACCACGGTACGAGTAAAGAGTACTTGTCAGGAGACGAGGTTGAACAAGGTATGGGGTGATACCGAAGATCAAACCTCGGACAAGTAAAATATCGCGTGACAAAAGGAATTGGTATTGTATGTGAATGGTTCATTCGATCACTAAGTCATCGTTGAATATGTGGGAGCCATTATGGATCTCCAGATCCCGCTATTGGTTATTGGTCGGAGTGAGTACTCAACCATGTCCGCATAGTTCACGAACCGTAGGGTGACACACTTAAAGTTGGATGTTGAAATGGTAGTACTTGAATATGGAATGGAGTTGGAATATTTGTTCGGAGTCCCGGATGAGATCCCGGACATCACGAGGAGTTCCGGAATGGTCCGGAGAATAAGATTCATATATAGGATGTCATTTTATGTGAATAAAATGTCGCGGAAGGTTCTATGGAAGGTTCTAGAAGGTTCTAGAAAAGTCCGGAAGAAACCACCAAGGAAGGTGGAGTCCACATGGTACTCCACCTCCATGGCCGGCCAACCCTAGTGGGGGAGGAGTCCCAAGTGGACTCCCCCTTAGGGGGCCGGCCACCCCCCCATATGGGAGGTGGAACTCCCACCTTGGTGGGAGTCCTAGCTAGGCGGTTTCCCCCTCCCCTATGGAAGGTTTTTGGTTCGGGTCTTATTCGAAGACTTGGAGACCAACTCTTGGGGATCCACCTATATAATAAGGGGCATAGGGGAGGGGGCCGGCCACACCAAAGCCACAACCTGGCCGCACCCCTTGAGTGGCCGGCCACCCCCTCCCAAACCCTAGCCGCCCCCTCTCCTCCATAGCTCCTGCGTGCTTTAGCGAAGCTCCGCCGGAGTTCTCCACCGCCACCGACACCACGCCGTCGTGCTGTCGGATTCAAGAGGAGCTACTACTTCCGCTTCCCGCTGGAACGGGAGGTGGACGTCGTCTTCATCAACAACCGAACGTGTGACCGAGTACGGAGGTGCTGCCCGTTCGTGGCGCCGGAACCGATCGTGATCAAGATCTTCTACGCGCTTTTGCAAGCGGCAAGTGAACGTCTACCGCAGCAACAAGAGCCTCATCTTGTAGGCTTTGGAATCTCTTCAAGGGTGAGACTCGATACCCCCTCGTTGCTACCGTCTTCTAGATTGCATCTTGGCTTGGATTGCGTGTTCGCGGTAGGAAAAATTTTGTTTTCTATGCAACGTTATCCTACAGTGGTATCAGAGCCGTGTCTATGCATAGATGGTTGCACGAGTAGAACACGATGGTTTTGTGGGTGTTGATGCTCTTGTTATCTTTAGTTGAGTACTTTGCATCTTTATGGCATAGTGGGATGAAGCGGCTCGGACTAACTTTACATGACCGCGTTCATGAGACTTGTTCCTCATTCGACATGCAACTTGTATTGCATAAGAGGCTTTGCGGGTGTCTGTCTCTCCTACTGTAGTAAAGATTCAATTTACTCTTCTATTGAAAACATTAGTATCAACGTTGTGGTTCATGTTCGTAGGTAGATTAGATCTATATCGAAAACCCTAAACCACGTAAAATATGCAAACCAAATTAGAGAGCGTCTAACTTGTTTTTGCAGGGGTTTGGTGATGTGATATGGCCATAATGTGATGATGAATATGTATGAGATGATCATTATTGTATTGTGGCAACCGGCAGGAGCCTTATGGTTGTCTTTAAATTTCATGTTGAGTAGTATTTCAAAGTAGTTGTAATAGTTGCTACATGGAGGACAATCATGAAGACGGCGCCATTGACCTTGGTGCTTCGCCGACGATGATGGAGATCATGCCCGAAGATGATGGAGATCATGTCCGTGCTTTGGAGATGAAGATCAAAGGCGCAAAGACAAAAGGGCCATATCATATCACATATGAACTGCATGTGATGTTAATCCTTTTATGCATCTTATTTTGCTTAGATCGCGACGGTAGCATTATAAGATGATCCCTCACTAAAATCTCAAGATAATAAAGTGTTCATCCTTAGTAGCACCGTTGCCAAGACTTGTCGTTTCGAAGCATCTCGTGATGATCGGGTGTGACAGAATCAACAAGTGCATACAACGGGTGCAAGCCAGTTTTGCACATGCGGATACTAAGGTGGCCTTGACGAGCCTAGCATGTACAGACATGGTCTCGGAACACGTGATACCGAAAGGTAGAGCATGAATCATATGATTGATATGATGAACACTTTGAGTGTTCGCCATTGAAATTACACCTGGTCTCGTGATGATCGGACTATGGTGTGGTGGATTTGGTTCGTGTGATCACTAAGACAATGCGAGGGATATTGTTTTGAGTGGGAGTTCACCTAGTTTTTAATTATGTTGAATTAAAATTTGAACTCAATTTGTCATAAACTTAGTCTAAACTATTGCAAATATATGTTGTAGAGATGGCGTCCCCAATCAATTTTAACCGAGTTCCTAGAGAAAGAAAAGCTTAAGAGCAACGGTAGCAACTTCACCGACCGGTTCCGTCTTGTGAGGATCTTCCTCTCTCGGCGGAAATCTGCAATATGTGCTTGATGCACCGCTAGGTGACCCTCCTGCGAAACCGAAACCGATGAAGTAAAAGCTGTTTACGAGACTCGGAAAACTCGGTACTCTCAAGTTCAGTGTGCCATCCTGTGCAGTCTGGAATCCGATCTTCAAAAACGTTTTGAGCACCACGATCCTCATGAGTTGATGAAAGAGTTGAAGACTATTTTCGAAACTCATGCGGCAGTGGAATGCTATGAAGCATCGAAACAATTCTTCGACTGCATGATGGAAGAAGGCAGCTCCGTTAGTGAGCACATGCTCGCCATGACTGGGCATGCGAAGAAACTCGGTGACTTGGGAATAGTGATTCCTAACGGATCGGGGATTAATCGTGTCCTTCAATCACCTGCCACCAAGTTACAAGAACTTTGTGATGAACTACAATATGCGGAACATGAACAAGGAGTTACCCGAACTCTTTGGCATGCTAAAAGCTGCTGAGATTGAGATCAAGAAAGAGCACCAAGTGTTGATGGTCAACAAGACCACTAGTTTCAAGAAACAGGGCAAGTCTAAGGGAAAATTCAAGAAGGGTGGCAAGAAAGCTGCCACGCCTCCTATGAAACCTAAGAACGGCCCTAAGCCCGATGCTCGAGTGCTATTATCGCAAGGAGAAGGGACACCTGGAAGCGTAATTGCTCCAAGTATCCGGCTGATCCGAAGAGCGGCCTTGTCAAGAAGAAGAAAGAAGGTATATCCGATATACATGTTATAGATGTTTATCTCACTGGTTCTCGTTCTAGTACCTGGGTATTTGATACTCGGTTCGGTTGCTCATATCCGTAACTCGAAACAGGAACTAAAGAATAAACGAAGACTACGAAAGATGAAGTAACGATGCGCGTTGGAAATGGATCCAAAGTCGATGTGATCGCTGTCGGCACACTTCCTCTACATCTACCTTCGGGATTAGTTTTAAGCCTAAATAATTGTTATTTTGTACCCGCGTTGAGCATGAACATTATATCTGGATCTTGTTTAATGCAAGACGGTTATTCATTCAAGTCTGAGAATAATGGTTGTTCTATTTTTATGAATAATATCTTTTATGGTCGAGCACCACAAAAGAATGGCTTATTTCGTTAGATCTCGATAGTAGTGATACGCATATACATAACATTGATGCTAAGCGAATTAAATTGAATGATAATTCTACTTATATGTGGCACTGTCGTCTTGGTCATATTGGAGTGAAACGCATGAAGAAACTCCATACCGATGGATTACTTGAATCACTTGACTTTGAGTCACTTGATAGATGCGAAGCATGTCTGATGGGAAAAATGACTAAAACTCCATTTTCTGGTATAATGGAGCGAGCTACTGACTTATTGGAAATCATACATACCGATGTGCGGACCAATGAGCGTAGCATCGCGCGGTGGTTATCGTTATGTTCTAACTTTCACAGATGATCTGAGTAGATATGGGTATATCTATTTCATGAAACATAAATCCGAAACTTTCGAGAAGTTTAAGGAATTCCAAAGTGAAGTAGAAAATCAACGTAACAAGAAGATTAAATTTCTACGATCTGATCGTGGAGGTGAATATCTGAGTTATGAGTTTGGCATGCATTTAAAGAAATGCGGAATACTTTCACAATTGACACCGCCGGGAACACCACAACGAAACGGTGTGTCCGAACGTCGTAATCGAACTCTCTTAGATATGGTTCGTTCTATGATGTCTCTTACTGATTTGCCGTGATCATTTTGGAGTTATGCATTAGAGACAGCCGCATTCACTTTAAATAGAGCACCATCAAAATCCGTAGAAACGACACCGTTGAATTATGGTTTAATAAGAAGCCTAAGCTGTCGTTCCTAAAAGTTTGGGGTTGCGAAGCCTATGTAAAGAAGTTACAACCGGACAAGCTAGAACCCAAAGCGGAGAAATGTGTCTTCATAGGATACCCTAAGGAAACTATAGGGTATACTTTCTATCACAAATCCGAAGGCAAAATATTTGTTGCTAAGAACGGAACCTTTCTTGAGAAAGAATTTCTCACTAAAGAAGTGACTGGAAGAAAAGTAGAACTCGATGAGATTGATGAATCTATACTCGTTGATCAGACTAGCGCGATGCCGGAAGTTGTACCTGTACCGCCTACACCGGCAACAGAGGAAGCTAATGATAATGATCATGAAACTTCGAACGAGGAAACTACTGAACCTCGCAGATCGACAAGGGAACGTACCACTCCTGATTGGTTTGATCCTTATATAAATGTCATGATTGTAGATAACAATGATGAGGACCCTGCGACGTATGAAGAAGCAATGATGAGCCCAGATTCCAACAAATGGCAAGAAGCCATGAAATCCGAAATGGGATCCATGTATGATAACAAAGTATGGACTTTGGTAGACTTACCCGATAGCCGAAAGGCTGTTGAAAATAAATGGATCTTCAAGAGAAAAACAGATGCTGATGGTAATATTATCGTCTATAAAGCTCGACTTGTCGCAAAGGGTTTCCGACAAATTCAAGGACTTGACTACGATGAGACTTTCTCACTCGTAGCGAAGCTAAAATCTGTGAGGATTTTGTTAGCAATTGCTGCATTTTTCGATTATGAGATTTGGCAGATGGATGTCAAAACGGCGTTCCTTAATGGAGACATTGAGGAAGAGTTGTATATGGTACAACCCAAAGGTTTTGTCGATCCTAATAATGCTGACAAAGTATGCAAACTTCAGCGTTCAATCTATGGACTGAAGCAAGCATCGAGAAGTTGGAACCGACGCTTTGATAAGGTGATCAAAGACTTCGGGTTTATACAGAGTGTCATGGAGAGGCCTGTATTTACAAGAAAGTGAGTGGGAGCTCCGTAGCATTCCCGATATTATATGTAGATGACATATTATTGATCGGGAATGATATAGAACTATTAAGCAGATGTTAAAGGTTATTTGAATAACAGTTTTTCAATGAAAGACCTTGGTGAAGCATCATATATATTAGGCATCAAGATTTATAGAGATAGATCAAGACGCCTAATAGGGCTATCACAGAGTACATATCGGGACAAGATTCTAAAGAAGTTTAGAATGGATGAAAGTAAGAAAGGGTTCTTACCTATGTTACCGAGCAAGGTCTTGAGTAAGACTCAAGGACCGGCTACGGCGGAAGAAAGAGAAAGGATGAATAATATCCCCTATGCCTAGGCGGTAGGATCTATCATGTATGCCATGCTATGTACTAGACCGGATATAGCACATGCTCGTTAGTTTGACTAGCGAGATATCAAAGTGATCCGAGGAATGGAACAACTGGACAGCGGTCAAGAATATCCTGAAGTACTTGAAAAGAACTAAGGATATGTTTCTTTGTTATGGGGGTGACCAAGAGCTCGTTGTAAATGGTTACACCGATGCAAGTTGGAACAACGATCCCGATGACTCTAAGTCACGGTCCGGGTACGTGTTTATATTGAATGGTGCTGCAGATGAGCTGGGCAAGCTCGAAGCGGTGCACGGTGGCGAAGTCTTCAACAGAATCGAGTACATAGCGGCTTCAGAGGCTTCATCAGAAGCGGTATGGATGAAAAGGTTCATTGTAGAGCTCGGTGTGGTTCCTAGTGCATTGGACCCATTAATCATTTACTGTGATAACATGGGTGCCATCGCCAATGCACAAGAGCCAAGGTCACACAAGAGGCTGAAGCATATCAAGCTACGTTACCACTCGATTCACGAGTACATCGAAGATGGAGAAGTAAAGATTTGCAAAGTACACACTGATCCGAATGTAGCGGATCCGTTGACTAAAGCTCTCCCTAGGGCAAAGCATGACCAACACCGAATGCCATGGGTGTTAGGTATATTACAATGTAATCTAGATTATTGACTCTAGTGCAAGTGGGAGACTGAAGGAGATATGCCCTAGAGGCAATAATAAAGTGGTTATTATTTATATCTCTATGTTTATGATAAATGTTTATATGTCATGCTATAATTGTATTAACCGAAACATTAGTACATGTGTGATATGTAGACAACAAGAAGTCCCTAGTATGCCTCTTAAACTAGCTTGTTGATTAATGGATGATTAGTTTCATAATCATGAACATTGGATGTTATTAATAACAAGGTTATATCATTATATGAATGATGTAATGGACACACCCAATTAAGCGTAGCATAAGATCTCGTCATTAAGTTATTTGCTATAAGCTTTCGATACATAGTTACCTAGTCCTTATGACCATGAGATCATGTAAATCACTTATACCGGAAAGGTACTTTGATTACATCAAACACCACTGCGTAAATGGGTGGCTATAAAGGTGGGATTAAGTATCCGGAAAGTATGAGTTGAGGAATATGGATCAACAGTGGGATTTGTCCATCCCGATGACGGATAGATATACTCTGGGCCCTCTCGGTGGAATGTCGTCTAATGTCTTGCAAGCATATGAGTGAGTTCATAAGAGACCACATACCACGGTACGAGTAAAGAGTACTTGTCAGGAGACGAGGTTGAACAAGGAATGGGGTGATACCGAAGATCAAACCTCGGACAAGTAAAATATCGCGTGACAAAAGGAATTGGCATTGTATGTGAATGGTTCATTCGATCACTAAGTCATCGTTGAATATGTGGGAGCCATTATGGATCTCCAGATCCCGCTATTGGTTATTGGTCGGAGTGAGTACTCAACCATGTCCGCATAGTTCACGAACCGTAGGGTGACACACTTAAAGTTGGATGTTGAAATGGTAGTACTTGAATATGGAATGGAGTTGGAATATTTGTTCGGAGTCCCGGATGAGATCCCGGACATCACGAGGAGTTCGGAATGGTCCGGAGAATAAGATTCATATATAGGATGTCATTTTATGTGAATAAAATGTCGCGGAAGGTTCTATGGAAGGTTCTAGAAAAGTCCGGAAGAAACCACCAAAGAAGGTGGAGTCCACATGGGACTCCACCTCCATGGCCGGCCAACCCTAGTGGGGGAGGAGTCCCAAGTGGACTCCCCCTTAGGGGGCCGGCCACACCCCCATATGGGAGGTGGAACTCCCACCTTGGTGGGAGTCCTAGCTAGGCTAGGTTTCCCCCTCCCTATGGAAGGTTTTTGGTTCGGGTCTTATTCGAAGACTTGGAGACCAACTCTTGGGGATCCACCTATATAATAAGGGGCATAGGGGAGGGAGGGGGCCGGCCACACCAAAGCCACAACCTGCCCGCCCCCCTTGAGTGGCCGGCCACCCCCTCCCAAACCCTAGCCGCCCCCTCTCCTCCATAGCTCCCGCGTGCTTTAGCGAAGCTCCGCCGGAGTTCTCCACCGCCACCGACACCACGCCGTCGTGCTGTCGGATTCAAGAGGAGATACTACTTCCGCTGCCCGCTGGAACGGGAGGTGGACGTCGTCTTCATCAACAACCGAACGTGTGACCGAGTACGGAGGTGCTGCCCGTTCGTGGCGCCGGAACCGATCGTGATCAAGATCTTCTACGCGCTTTTGCAAGCGGCAAGTGAACGTCTACCGCAGCAACAAGAGCCTCATCTTGTAGGCTTTGGAATCTCTTCAAGGGTGAGACTCGATACCCCCTCGTTGCTACCGTCTTCTAGATTGCATCTTGGCTTGGATTGCGTGTTCGCGGTAGGAAATTTTTTGTTTTCTATGCAACGTTATCCTACACCTCTTGCATCAACACACCACCAATTCCAATACCACTAGCATCACATTCAATCTCAAATTTCTTATTGAAATCAGGAAGTGCAAGTAACGGTGCAGAAGTTAATAATCTATTCAGTTCATCAAAAGCATGATCTTGGGCTGCGCCCCACTCAAAAACAACACCCTTTTTAGTCAATTCATTGAAAGGTGCAGCAAATGTACTAAAATTGGGCACAAATCTTCTATAAAACTCAGCTAGACCATGGAAACTTCTTACTTGACTCACATTCATGGGAGTAGGCCAATTTTGAGTTGCTTCAATTTTAGACCCATCTACTTCTACTCCATGCTTAGAGACAACATAACCAAGAAATATGACCTTATCTTTGCAAAATGTGCACTTCTCAAGATTACCATAGAGTTGATTATCACGCAACACTTGCAAAACATGTCGAATATGCATAGTATGATCAGATTCATTGCGGCTGTAGATTAATATGTCATCAAAGTACATAACCACAAACTTGCCAATAAAATCACGCAAAACATGGTTCATCAGTCTCATGAAAGTGCTAGGTGCATTAGTTAAACCAAAAGGCATTACTAACCACTCATAGAAACCAAATTTTGTTTTAAAAGTTGTTTTCCATTCATCCCGCTCTTTCATCCTAATTTGATGATAACCACTTTGAAAATCAATTTTAGAGAAAACAGCAACACCACTCAATTCATCTAGCATATCCTCTAAACGGGGAATAGGATGACGATATCGAATAGTAATGTTGTTTGTCGCTCTACAATCTACACACATGCGCCATGTACCATCTTTCTTAGGAACTAAAATAACAGGAACAACACAAGGACTAAGGCTTATGCGGATATAACCTTTGTCGAGTAGCGCTTGTACTTGCTTCTGTATCTCCTTCGTCTCGTCGGGGTTCGTCCTATATGGCGCCCTATTGGGCAGCAAAGCTCCGGGGATCAAATCAATTTGATGCTCAATACCACGCAATGGTGGCAATCCAGCTGGCACCTCCTCCGGAAACACATCGCAGAATTCCTGCAAAACACTAGAAACACGAAGAGAAATAGGGGTCATGTCGTTAGAAACCAAAACCTCCCTTGTACATGAGCACAAGAGGCATGGTTGTAGGATCCTCACTAAATTCTCTCATGTCCTCTTTGGTGGCTAATAAGACTAAGGAATTCACTCTCTCACTTTTTGTTATATCACTCACGGCATTACAATTCTCTCGCCTATCTACTAGAGCATCCTCCAAGTTTACTTCAACTTTCTGACGAGATTCATTGACAATTTGCTGTGGTGACATAGGCTGCAAGTTGATTTTCTTGCCCTTGAACTCCAAGTGATATGTATTGGCACGGCCATTGTGTTGCATAGAACGGTCATAGAGCCATGGCCGACCCAATAGTAGGTGACACACCGTCATAGGAACCACATCAAAATCAATGGAATCCTTATACGGTCCAATCTCAAAATCAACACGCACCATGTGGTTTACCTTCATCTCACCATTGTCGCTCAACCACTGAATATAATATGGATGCGGGTGCGGTAGATACTTCAACTTCAGCTTGGTACACAACTCCTTGCTTGCTAAATTGCGGCAACTTCCGCCATCAATAATGACCTTGCAAGCCTTGTCAGGACCAACTAAAGCCTTTGTTTGGAACAAATTGCAGCGCTGAGTAGATGCACTTGGCAACACATTAAGAGCACGCTGAGACACAACGATAGTGCGAGCTTCAGACGGATAAGCATCTACACCATCACTGTCATAGTCATCATATTCTGGAGCATATGGATCAACATCATCTCCAGTCTCATACTCATTGTCCTCATTAATTATCATGACCTTGCAGTTTGGACAATCTCTCTTGAAGTGACCCTTGCCACCACATGTATGGCAATTCATATCACGTTTGCGTGCAGTAGACATGCTAGAACCACTCGTGCATGCAGCAGGTTCGGGATTTTTTTGTGTTGGACACATTGGAGACCGGCTTGCTAGACAGAGTAGAATAAGGTGCGGAGCGCGAAGATGGCGCCGGCGCCGTAGATGGGGGCGCCCTAGGCGTGTAGCGCCCAGCTCCCGTAGCACGATCTTTGATTTGCACTTCTTCAGCCAACTGTGATTCAGCTTCTCTTGCATGATGTAACAACTCATTCATAGTGGTGTAACTGTGATGACGAACAATGCCTTTGATATCATACTTCAAACCATGTAGAAAACGCTGCATTGTCATCTCAAGTGACTCATGGACACGGCCACCCTGCATAAGCATCTCCATCTCCATGAAATAAGTATCAACATTCTTCACACCTTGTCTCAAGAGGGTCAACTTATCATATATAGATCGCAAAAAATTAGTGGGAACGAAACGAGCTTGCATAATGGCCTTCATCTCACGGCATGTAAGAACTGGCAACTCATTATCTTTCTGATGAGTACGTGTAACTCCATCCCACCAACGCAATGCATAGCCATCAAATTCTGAGGAAGCAAGTTTAACCTTCCTGTCTTCAGTATAGTCATGTAAGCGCCACAACTTCTCAATCTTCAGCTCCCAAGTGAGGTATTCTTCAACATCAGCACCTCCTTCAAACTTGGGTATGGAGAACTTTGGCTTACCCAAACCATCGTCTTGTTGTTGTGGAGGGACACGGCGAGCACCGAGTTCAACAAAGCCACGACCATGATTACCACGTCCTGCACCACGACCAACACTAGATGCTTCAGCATGAAGCTCATCTTCATCTTCTTGTTGCTGTTGTTGGGTCAGATTATCAACAGCTAGAGTCAAGGCTTGAATACTGCGCTGAATATCCGTCATTTGATCTTGCATTCTGTTGACGGTCACATTAGTAGTATCCAGCTTCTGGGCAACCTCCTGAACGGTCCCCTTAAGTTCATCGTCCTGAGTGCGGAATTCACGTCGCATCTCATTACGAAGAGCTTCATACTCCCTCCATGTCATCACATCAGCGGCATCCTTGTTTTTCTGGTTAACAATTTTTTCATCTCTAGAAGACATGGTTAGTAGGTTAGTGCACTAAAACAAAATATATGGTGGTACTCTCACAACTCACTCAAAACTGATAAGAAAAGGAAATATTACCGCTCCAAAGTGAATTAGTGTTGCTTACCACTTGGATTGACAACTAGTGCACGGATGTAGCGAAGCGAATATCAAGGGTATAAGAACAAATCACACGACAAAGCAGGATATATGTGGGGCGGTAGGTGGGCTACCTATTTGCACCAATAACAAGCTCTAGCGCTGACCGTAGACAACCAATGATACTCACACAAGGCGATAAATGTGGCAATGCAACTATATGGATGAATAGGTTCCAATGCACTCGAGAGACACTAGCAAAGCTCAACGAAACAGGCACAAGATTACTCAACTATAGGTGCAAAAAAGTAAACTAGGCCTTCACGTGATCTCACTAGCACTGCACTTTTTTGCTCTTTTTTTTTATTCACTTTTTTTTTATTTTCCACTGTTACTGTAATTTTTTTTAACTTTTTGACTCAACTCCTTGTAACACGGCCAACAGAAATTGCAAAGCACCAAAACCCTAACGAGCAGCCTGTTGAGCGGTAAAACTAGTCTCTTTTGGGAAAGTTTCTAGTCACTTATATCGAAAGGTTGTGTCTATAGTTGGGAACAAGCACACTGTACGCTATGTGGACTCAGAGTAACAAAAACTGAAACTAGATGATAGTAGAAACACAAACCCTAACAATACTAGATGGAAGAAAAAGATACGCAAAAACAACTACGAAAAGCAACTAAAACTCGAAATTAGTGCAATCTAAGGCTATGGAAAAATCTAACCCTAAGTTTTTTGGCTTTTTCTGGATAGGAAACACTCAACTAAACTATGGGGTGGATTGTGGATGACTTACCGAGGAAACACTGAAATCTGATACCAAGATGATATGGGGTGGCCCGATCTTCTCAGTAAGCAACGGTGGTGATGATGATCACAGGATGAACACAGCGGAGATACATGATGATGAAGTGGAAGATAACTTATATGACGCAACGAAGTCTCTCGATTGGTCCCTGTCGCCAATGCAACAGCTCTCAACCCTGCAAGATATTCGCAATTCCACACACTTGCGCACGTAGCCACCGAGTGCGAAGCGGTAAGTTGCAACCGTCTAATTCCCAATAGAACAGCAGATCACACAAGACTTTCAGGAGTTTACACCAAATCAATGCAATATGGTGTAGAAATTCAATAGAGTTGCAAAGCAATCAACTATGAACTAGGGTTTATCTTAAACGTGGTCTAAACCTAATTTGGGGGCGTCCTGGGCACTTATATAGGAGTTTAGGACGACCAGAAGTCGAAAATACACATAGAAAACTGACCCAGATTGGATCTGGTCGAGACAGACTCGGAGTCGGCTGGTCTGGGGCCCGGTCGACTGGGTCTGGGACCGAGCTGGTCCGGTCGAAACCGGGCCAAGCACCGGGTGGAAACCGGGCTAGGGTCCAGGTCCCCTGGATGGTGGCCCGGTGTGCACGGGCTGAGCATCCGGTCGGCGCCGGGCTGGGCCGGTCTGGCGCCCGGTCAAACCGGCCTTTGACCGGGCACGTCGGCATGGAGGTCGGTTAGACCGGGCCTGGCACCGGCCTGGACTTCTTCTTCCCTCGCGCATGCCTCCCGCTCCTCCCTCGCGCGTCCATGGGATGTCTTCGTCCAGCTACATGTCCAGCTTCACGTCCAGCTGCTCCTCTTCTCCTCGTGCGATGCTTGCTCCCTCTTCATACCTGATCATACATAAGTAATAGGACTTAGGCAGTATAAAAATCTCATTGATCAAAATATCACTTAGGAACAAGTTCACATGGTGTTTGAGTAGCTTCGCACGAGTTCTTGTCAAAGGTTCAATCCTAACTTCATTGGACTTGAGCTTCACAGCAGCGTCGTCTTCATCTTGCAATGACGGAGGTAGTAGTGTAGTAGTAGGGATGTCCTCATCACTTCCACACATGACTAGGTCTTATGGACAAGCCTCAAGTGAAGATCCTACCAACAAATAATAAGTGTACCGTGGTGGTAGCGACAACAGAGACTAGCTTCCACATGCAGCAATGAACCACCATTTTCCAGGAGATGAGGCTTCTTTTGGGTAGTGTCACCGATATAGAATTCTTCTGTTTTAAAAAAGTTAGAGAAAGATAAGATACAAGTTAACACAAAGAGAGAATATAACACAATTTATCATCGACTAGAACACGATTGTTATCACCAGATTTTAGACGAATCCAGAGGTGGGCCGGGCTTGGAAGATTACCTGTGGAAGAATTCTAAGGCGGCCTGGCACGAAGGGTCTTGGGCTGAATTGCCCGTGTATCTTTATTTAATAGTTTATTATAAGAGATAGAATCTTAGTCGTGCACGGTTTAGTGCACGCCCTCATTAGAAAGTCCCCTGGACTATAAATATGTACCTAGGGTTTATGGAATAAACAACAACTCACGTTCAACCCCAAAAACAAACCAATCTCGGCGCATCGCCAACTCCTTCGTCTCGAGGGTTTCTATCGGGTAGCGACATGCTGCCTAGATCGCATCTTGCGATCTAGGCAGCACAAGCCCCACGTTGTTCATGCGTTGCTCGTACTCGAAGCGTTTTTGATGGCGAGCAACGTAGTTATCATTAGATGTGTTAGGGTTAGCATTGTTCTTCGTTTAAGCATGCTTACGTAGTGCAACCCTTGCATATCTAGCCGTCCTCACGCCTATCTCAGGTGTGGGGCGGCACCCCGCTTGATCATTATTTAGTAGATCTGATCCGTTACGATTGCTCCTTGTTCTACAAGGATTAGTTTAATATCCGCAATAGTTTGGCCTTACAATGGGGGGAGGATCCGGTGGCACGTAGGGTGGCGTTCGCAAGTCCTAAACGGGATGTTCCTAGGATCAACTTCGTGTTGGTTTTTTGGCCTTGTTTAGGATCGGCTTACGAGCACCGTGCGTGGCCGCAAGGCCCAACCTGGAGTAGGATGATCCGGTTATGCGGTGAAAACCCTAAATCGTCGTAGATCTCATTAGCTTCATCTTGATCAAGCAGGACCACCAAGTATTCGTGCACCCCGTACGGATCATGGGTGGATCGGCTCTTTGAGCCGATTCACAGGATAACCTGAGAGCCGATCGAGGCTCGTATTTAACGTTTACATGTATGCCCTGCAGGAAACTAAGCGAGGCAACTTCATCACCTTCCTGACCAGGTATAGGTCGGGTGGCACGCCCTGCACTTCGCAACGCCGCGTGTGACCGGAAGAGCATTGCGGGCCGTCGCTCGGAGGGGTCTCAGCCAGCCGCAGCTCTAGGCTCCCCCCGGCTCTACGGTGTTGACAAGGCCGCTGCCCGCCGGTGGGTTTTGGCGATCAACACATTCCGGCACGCCCGGTGGGACAATCGTCCGCATCAACCACATCGCCATCTACATCCGAGATGGCGGACGGCACGCCGATCACCTACGAGGATCCGCCCGATGACCTCAAGAAGCAATACAACGAGATCAAGGCTACCCTCGAAGCCGACCTCATCGGCTCTTTTCGCAGAACCCGTTCCGGTGGCATCGGATGGAAGGGGTTCTCACCGAAAGGTGCACTCGATGGGGTAGATCTCTCTGCCCCGTCGGAGGAACGCACCGGGGTCCGCGGCAGGAGATCAACTACCCGGTGGCTCACTCGCTACACCGTCACTGCGAGAACTTGGTCAACGTGCTCGGAGCGTGTCGCTCGCGCGTGATCCGAGAGATCATGAGCCACCGGTACTCGCCGTCGGGACCAGCTCTCGGGACGCATCAAGGAGAGTTGCCATTCCGAGTCCCGTCCACCGCTGCCATTTGCGTTGGCAGCACTCGCTGAAGTGCCGACTACACCGGCATTCCTCGTCTACAGAATTGGTGGCGACCCCAGTGACTACCAGTTCTTAATGGAGGCGCCTAAGGAGATCCCTCATGGATACGCGTGCATGTATTTGCCGGATTGTGGTGACTGGGCACTCACGAACCAGGCCACAACATTGGGGACTCCGGCGAAGACGGGGAGGAACGTCGGCGACGGAGCGGACGTGGCTAACTAAATACGCCACACCGACGAAACTCCCGAGCCCAGCTCCTGCAGGCTGGCTCGAGCTGGAAAATCAAACGTGGCAGGCCAAGTACGCCACCCCGGCGAATCTTCGTAGTGCAACTCCTACGGCCAGCACAGCGGATCAGATCGGTACCATACCGAGAGACCAGTTCGGCATGATGCCGAAAAGAAGGGCGATCGGCTATTCCAAGCCGTACCCCGACGATTACGAGATGATCCCGCTGCCACCAAAATATCGGCTCCCCGACTTCTCCAAATTCAGTGGATCGGATGGCTCCAGCTCCATCGAGCACGTCGGCCGATATTTGGCTCAACTAGGACCGGCTTCGGTGTCGGATCAGCTACGCGTGAGGCTCTTTTCACGGTCCCTCACGGGATCGGCTTTTGGATGGTACACCTCTCTACCGGCGAACTCCATCCGGTCTTGGAAGCAATTGGAAGAACAGTTCCATATGCAATACCATTCGAAGCTTCCGAGTCCGGCATTGCCGATCTAGCACAACTACGTCGAAGCGCGGGGAAACGGTGACAGAATACATCCAGGCGCTTCGGGAATCTTAGGAACCGATGTTATTCGGTTCGTATAACTGAAAAGGAAGCGGTCGAGTTGGCGTAGCAGGCCTTGCAACACAGCTCAAGGACATGGCCTCCCAAGCAGATTATCCCTCGGCCGGCGCACATGGTTCGAAACTATCGGCATATGAACGAGCGCCACCCCGACCTGTACCAAGACAAGTTCAAGCGTGCAGTAGTCATGGTCGATACGGAGGAGGATGAAGTGCTGCGGGAGGCCAAGAGATAGCGGTGGCTGAGTGGACTCGGGGAGGAACCCCTGCGGCCTGCAAATGGGTAAAGCCACCGGGGCCGCCCGAGGGATTTGATTTTGACGTGACCAAGAGTCGAACAAATCTTCGACCTCCTGCTCAAGGAGAAACGAGTTGACGGTTCCTGAAGGTCTCAAGTTCCCCACGGCGAAAGAGCTAAACGGAAAGCCGTACTGCAAATTCCACAACTCGCTTTCCCATGCCACCAACGACCGCCGGTGTGGCGTCAGCACATCCAAGCGGCGATAGAGAAGGGGCGGCTAATTTTCAACCGATACGCCATGAAGGTCGACACCCAACCCTTCCCCGCCGTTAACATGGTAGAAATCACCTACCACGAAGGTTGCCAGCCGGGTCCCTCGTTCGGCAGCAACATGGTAGGACCCGGAAACCACTCGGCAAAGATGGAGATGAGGGCAGCTGCTCTCATAGCAAGGACACGAGAGGAGGCCGCTCCACGCGATCGGCTCCGTCATGATGGCAAGCGCTATGTCACGGAGGGAGAGGTGAAGAATATAAGATATCAGCGACCCCTCTGCGATCACCTCCTCAACAAATATGTTAGCCGGTATGACCAACGCCGGCGACCCAATTACGATGATAGAGAAGATCGTTTGGCTAGAGAAGCCGGAAGATATCGTCGGCGGGATCACGATAAGGAGGAGCACGAGCGCTATGCCACGGAAGCATCAAGGAGCAAGACAACAACGCCGGGCATTGGGACCGCCCTTCTTCGGTACTACTGCCGGGATTCGAGGAATGAGCCGATTGCCCACAATCGGCAATTGCCCGAAATGCAATCGAGAAAAGAAGGAGGCAGCCAACGTGTACGTGTTCGAGCGCCTAGGGCCTCTCCCGCCACAAAGCAAACGCGCTGAGTCGCCTCGTTGGGCAGATCTTGAAGATTCGGAAGACGAGGGAGAAGTGGAAGAAGACAGGTACCACCGGCCAAGGTGGTGCCCCGGCGGACTCAGCCGTTCCCGAAGCGCGGGGTTCAGCGATTGCGCGGCCTGGAGGAAGCCGAAAGGTTGTACCTGCATACGCTAAGAAAGGCACGGCCTGATGCGGCTGCAAAGGTTCGGCGAACCCTGGATGAAGAGGGTCGTCCACGGAAAATGGAGTGGCGCCCTAAACGAGGAAAGCCGATGATGAGACATCGGGCTGGCACAAACATGGTACTCGTCTTGCCGACGAGGCGTAGCGCTCCACGACTCTACGGAGCACACAAGGTGGACGACGGCGGGCGCATCAAGTCGAGAGGTTGGGTTGGTTTCATCCGACCGACCAAGTAGCAAGATCAAACCAATGGGCAAACCAGGAGAGGCTGATCCTTGTGATCGGCCCCAAAAAATTTACGAAGGGAACTTACAAAACCTTCAACGAGCAAGCAACGTGGAGGCCGATTCCGGTAATCGGCCAAAATTATCCTCACCTACCTTTACGCACGGGTTTAACATGTTATCCAACGGAGCCGATACCATCAATTTTCTTGACGAGAATCGGCTCGGGGGCACCCAGGTATATGAAAATACGAGGATATGCAACAGAAGCGTCTCATCTTTTGTTGATGGGTATTGGAATATGGGGGCTGATGCACAGGTCGGCCGTAAAAAAAAAAAAGAAAAAACAAAATGAAAATTCGAAAATTTTCGAACACAGCCGATGCAGCAGGCATCGACTTAAGGACATGAAAGCCGATGCATGGCCATCGACTCAAGGGAGATTTCTTCAAGGACAATGTCAGGAGCAGCATGGGCGCGCGGATCAGATCAATGATCAGATCAATGTCAGGGAGCCTATCCGGCGGCGAGGAGCGAAGAAACTCGGGGGGCAGCTCACCTTGAGGGCTCTCCGTTTTTGGGAAGCCGATGTGTATTTAAATCGGCTAGCTCGGCATAAGGAGCTCCCTCGGACATGATCGAGCCTAGGTCCATACAGCCTACGCTTTACCTTGGGCTGAGACTCGGGGGGCAACAAGCACGGAAGATGCCCTGTTTTTGAGAGCCGATTAGGGTCACCTCGAGCTGCGCGCTGCATCATGGTCGTCTCGGGCGGGAGGCCAGGAAAGAAAAGCCGACGCCTAGTACGGGGCTTGGACTGTGCCGTTGTTCTTGCAAGAAAGGAAAGAAGTCCGACGCGTTGCTTGTCGGTCTTAGCATGGCAAACGGAGGGAATGAAATTGGAGCGATTAAAGGATAAATGGAAAGAACAATTTCATTAATTCCAAGGAGCGGCTTTACAAGAAAGAGCCGATGGCTCTCAAAAGAGGGATCCGGTGCCTAGTGCACTTGCTACTACTAGTCCTATACTACTAGTCGTCGCTGTCCTCGTCATCGCCGCTGTCGACGTCGTCGGCGCTGCTCCCGAGGGAGCTCTTCGTCGGCTGCTGCCCCAGCCCTTGGCCGGAGCCTCTTCCTCCTCGTCATCATCATCATCCTCGCTGTCCGCCCGGGAGCGGAAGCGCTTGGTCGGCGGGTACCCGATGGAGGAGGAGGAGTCATCCTCCTCCTCTTCCTCTTCGTCATCATCCTCGTCCTCGCTGTCCGCCCACATGCGGGGGCGCTTCTTCGGCGGGAGCTGGGCGGAAGGAGAGGCTTTGGCCTTCGCTGCTTCTCCTTCTTTTTCCTCCTCTTCAGAGGAGAAGGGACTCACTGCGGGGTGGAGGCTGTCCTCGGTCTTCTTCTTCGGCGAAGATTGGGGGAAGAGTTTTGAGAAGGAAGAGGAAGAGGAAGACATTGCTACAGGGAGGAGAGGGTTTTTTGGTGCCGATAGCTGGGATGGAATAGAGGATATGAGAGAGAGCTAACCGGTCGGCACGGTTTAAATAATGATAAATCTGGTGAAGGATTAATGCCATTACAACTTCCAAGGGATCGATGCTAAAGCTGTCAGGATTTTTAGAGAAGCTGAGAAGACAGGGCATAATGATGACGGATGCTGTAACGGCTCTGCTCTGCTACGACATGACCTTTCGAAGGGAAAGCATAATGATTTTGGAAATGTTATTTCCAAAACCAGGGAGCATGTGTTATCACCAGATTTTAGACGAATCCGGAGGTGGGCCGGGCTTGGAAGATTACTCGTGGAAGAATTCTAAGGCGGCTCGGCACGAAGGGTCTTGGGCTGAATTGCCCGTGTATCTTTATTTAATAGTTTATTATAAGAGATAGAATCTTAGTCGTGCACGGTTTAGTGCACGCCCTCATTAGAAAGTCCCCTGGACTATAAATATGTACCTAGGGTTTATGGAATAAACAACAACTCACGTTCAACCCCAAAAACAAACCAATCTCGGCGCATCGCCAACTCCTTCGTCTCGAGGGTTTCTATCGGGTAGCGACATGCTGCCTAGATCGCATCTTGCGATCTAGGCAGCACAAGCCCATCCTGTTGTTCATGCGTTGCTCGTGCTGAAGCGTTTTTGATGGCGAGCAACGTAGTTATCATTAGATGTGTTAGGGTTAGCATTGTTCTTCGTTTAAGCATGCTTACGTAGTGCAACCCTTGCATATCTAGCCGTCCTCACGCCTATCTCAGGTGTGGGAGCGGCACCCGCTTGATCATTATTTAGTAGATCTGATCCGTTACGATTGCTCCTTGTTCTACAAGGATTAGTTTAATATCCGCAATAGTTTGGCCTTACAATGGGGGGAGGATCCGGTGGCACGTAGGGTGGCGTTCGCAAGTCCTAAACGGGATGTTCCTAGGATCAACTTCGTGTTGGTTTTTTGGCCTTGTTTAGGATCGGCTTACGAGCACCGTGCGTGGCCGCAAGGCCCAACCTGGAGTAGGATGATCCGGTTATGCGGTGAAAACCCTAAATCGTCGTAGATCTCATTAGCTTCATCTTGATCAAGCAGGACCACCAAGTATTCGTGCACCCCGTACGGATCATGGGTGGATCGGCTCTTTGAGCCGATTCACGGGATAACCCGAGAGCCGATCGAGGCTCGTATTTAACGTTTACATGTATGCCCTGCAGGAAACTAAGCGAGGCAACTTCATCACCTTCACGACCAGGTATAGGTCAGGTGGCACGCCCTTGCACTTCGCAACGCCGCGTGTGACCAGAAGAGCATTGCGGGCCGTCGCTCGGAGGGGTCTCAGCCAGCCGCAGCTCTAGGCTCCCCCCGGCTCTACGGTGTTGACAAGGCCGCTGCCCGCCGGTGGGTTTTGGCAGTCAACAACGATAACAACGATACAACAGTGCGAGTATTGTAGATCTAACATTAGCAATAAACATGCTATGTTTGAAAAGCCAAAACCAAGGGGCATATAACAAGTTGGGTATTAGTAATAAACAAATAGCAACGGAAGAGGATTCCTTTTTTAATAGCCAGTAGGTAGAATGAAATAAAAAAAATCACATCTATAAAATGGTTATTTTGGATATTTTTGGCTACACCAGACTTCAACAAGTACATAACAAGGCTGTTTTGCCTTTGACAAGTTACCAATTTTGTGCACTGTCACCGAAATAGAATTCTGCCTGAAAAATTGATAGAGATAAGAAAAAATATTTCTAGAAAGGAAAGAGAATAATGCATGTAAATAAAATATGTCGGCATATAGCAAAGGACTAAAAGAGAGGCAGACCATGAGGCAGAAGATGGTCTTCAGAGAGAGGAGGCCCACCATTTGAAAGACTTTCAAACTTAGGGGTTGTAGAACACTATAGGCAATGATAAAGTTCCCATTTTCCAGCCACCCGCAGGGCTAACTAAGGGAACAACCATCTTTCAGAATATTATGATTCTTCTGTGCAATTAGAGCCATGAGCAAGCATTAACGAAGACATGTCGAAATGGTTGTTCATAAGGATCATATTATATTAATTATTGGAGACACTACAGTTTCGAATAAAGTATTAGTGAGCGGAATATAAAAGGTTTGGAAAAAAAATAACATCAGGAGATAAGCTACGGAACTAACATGGACATATAATCTAATAAGGGTCCGAATTCAGAACATATCAATTGCAATAGGTCTGTACAATAAACAAAAACCAAAACGACAATGACTGCGTATAACAGGAGCACGTACAGAACATGTTATGGTGTTACAATTCATAACATCCGTCAGGAATACATTCATTTTTGTCTGAGGAGACGACAGGAGCAGCGTGCTAAAAAGACCTCAGAAGCCAACTTGTAGGAATAACCATGTTCATAAAAAATCTTATTTTGTGCAGTGTCATCAAAATAGGATTCTATTTTACAATGGAATTATTACAAAAATCATTGAATAGCAACTTGAAAAATAGAGCACACGGCACACGTAATCATATAATTTCGTAAATAGACATCCAAATCAAAACAGAGCACGATACATAATAATTACAGTAAGAATCTAGTGACAAAATGACAGCATGGCAATGGAAAACCGAACTAAATTTAGATAGAACGTGTGTAGAAACTACATAAAAAGCGATAGGTTTATATAATTTAAAATAATGGATTTGCTAAGTCTTAGGTTACTGAGATTCTCCTATGTCTCAGTCGATACTGAAAACCGTTGAATCATTCTTTAAGATTCGTAAAAGATCAGAAAAATAGGTTACGCGGGAAAACGGAGCGCGTGTTTACAACCAACAAAGTCAAAAAATGGGTCACGTTCTGCAGATTCGCAGCGCGTGTTTACAACCACCAAGGCAGTCGATTGTTCACGCTGTAGTTCCACTATGATATCTTCATATTGTTGATTTCACCGATTTGTTTCCTTCTATTTGAAAGAGCAAATTAGTCTGCATTTGTGCTGATACATTTTCTATTTTTTATTTTGCCTTCTTTCTAATTATTTTTATTATCTGTATATAATTTAGTTTCATTTTCGTGGTTGACCTTTAAAGAAATGTGCAACTAACTCAACAAGAAAAGTGCAACCATGCCTTACATGTATTTTCCTTTTTGTTATATATGTTGGTAGTATTTTCTACTTTTTTATTTAAATAGATTGCACTTTTGTCAAGAAATGTACAACTAGTAACCTATATTCGATGTGAGTTGCACCTTTTAAAAGAAATGTGCAACTCCATCCGATTTTAATATGAGTTGCATTTCTTCTCGAGAAATACGCAACTAGCAACCGGTTATTGACATGAGTTATACTTTTCAAAAAGAAATGTGCAACTAGAAGTTTTTTTACACGAGTTGCACTTTTCTCCAACAATGTGTAAAACTAGAGACGATTTTTGGTACAAGTTGCACTTTTCTCAAGAAATGTGCAACTAGCAATTTATATTCTATGTAAGTTGCACTTTTCTCAAGATATGTGCAACTTCATCCAATTTCAATATGAGTTGCATTTTTTGAGAATGTGCAACTAGAAACCGTGTATTGATACGAGTTTCACTTTTCTGCGGAAATGTGCAACTAGAAGTTTTTATATTAGTTTCACTATATTCTCCAACAATGTGCAAAACTAGCGACCGATTTTTGGTATGGGTTGCACTTTTCTGAAAAAATGTGCAACTAGCAATCTATATTCTATGTAAGTTGCACTTTTCATCCGATTTCAATATGAGTTGCATTTTTTTAGAAATGTGCAACTAGGAACCGTGTATTGATATGACTTACACTTTTCTACTGAAATGTGAGCTAGAAGTGTTTATATAGTTGGACTTTTCTCCAACAATGTGTAAAACTAGCAACCGATTTTTGGTATGAGCGTCACTTTTCTCAAAAAATATGTAAATAGCATATTATTTTGTTTCCATATTTTTTCTTTAGTTTTTTTTTTTTGCTTGTTCTCAATTAAATTTCACAAAATGTTTAATTTTTAATTTTCGGTGAAGTACCAGTACTAGACTAAGTGGGATTGAAACTGTTGTTAGTTATCCAAATTACAAGAATGTATGATATGTTGTTCAATAGGTAGGAAGCTAGCTAGCTAGCAAAACATGGGGCATATGCTGCTCTTCATGAGCGAAATTGTCTGATACTGCTCGCTGCATGTTTCTAGGGCGTCGATCGAGACGTAACAAATTCTCAGTCAACTGATCCCTAGCCACTCCCTTAAAATAATGCATATATTTATCGCCACGACGATCGGAGGATAAGTACCTTCGAAGATGACCTGTCTTGCCGCTAAGATAGCCTCCATATTCCCGCCGGTCGCATCTAGCCCCGCCTCCTCCGCATACTCGCCACCAGGGACAATTACTTCTTGCCTTCCGATGGGCATACAACACGATAGATCTAGCCACAGAGGGGAGGAGAGTGAGGCCGCTGACGCACCTCCCACGAACATAGCACACCGTCAGTTATTACTATCCTGGCGATTTATGTAACGCTAGCGCCGCCAGCACATTGCTAGGGTTCCATCCAGATCGGTGACATCACAAGCGAGAGTGTGAAATTGTTAGGGCTATCCTTGCTCTGGCTTCTGGAGGCTACGGGCATCATTTATATGTACCAGAAGAGTGAAGTATGCTGGCCAGGAGCGCTCGCTTGCCGCACGATCACGCGATGCGTGCATCGGGAGTTGTCTAGTTGAGTTTTTTTTTGGCAAGTTGGCTAGCTGTTTCTGGTAGGGACAGACCACACGGGCGATGTGGTGGGTATGGACACAGAAGGAATGCCGGACCCATAATTCAGAGCGAAAACATGTCGAATTTCGGGAGAGATCTGCCGCTCACCAGCGCTCGCGTGAGAGCATCCAAAATGTGCAATTTTCAATTGCCCATCTAGGGTTGTAGCAAGCGTGATCTCCGTAGAAATACGTGAACAAATGAAGGTCAAATGGAGGCGACTACTTGACGTCAAAAAAGAACTGAGGCTTTGTGAGGCGCCTAGTAGTTTATTCATGTACAACCAAATTGATTATGAGCATCACATATCTAGAATGGATACTTTTTGGTATCACAAGATGTTATCTAATACACGGTGTCATTATCATGTGTCCACATTGTACGTATATACGCAAAGTCATGTCTATAGACTTTTACTAAAATGTGACAAGATAAACAATGTCATGATTAGCCAGTTTTATGACAAAATGATGTGGTCTAAATTTTCATCTTGTGGTGGAGATACAACTCCAGCGAAACAGATGCATCAGTGTCACCTAAATTAAAACAGAAAATCGATGAGATTAATTCATTATAAACAAATTGCACTGCAACAAACAGATTGAAATAATGATCTGATCTACATACCTAGGCACTTGAGATGCGTGGCTTACACGACGGAGGAAGAGACACGTTTTGACATCAAGATATTGTCTCAACAAACAAGACATGGATGTCTTAACAACAACATTTAACACGAAAGAGGTGTTCCTTGGATCTTCCTTTTTTCTGAAGTGTAACCGAGATAAACTCCTTTTTTTTACTACAAAATACAAATGAGTGCAGAGTTAGCCAAACTAGTACTTTAGGTGAGGGCAACAATCACATCGCATACTACTCGATCTATCAGAGAGAAGAAAACATCAGATCATCTCGTCACCGAGATAGACTTCTTTAGGTGAGGGTAGTAATTAATCACATCAAATAATACTTTAGAGAGAAGCCAAAACTTTATACTGCCTTAGGTACATATTAATTGACTCAACTTTATCCAGATTCGTATGCAGCTAGTTAATTTTCTAGACTACATGCACGCGTATCTATGTAAAAATTGTGTACATATGCGTTGCAATCCAACTTGCAACTCATATATCTCGATGGATCAGATGGTGTAGGATTTGACCGAGAGCATTAAAGTCTACTAGACGCGAACTAGCAAAACCGTTAACCAAATGAGAATCTGAAAGAGACAACTTCAATATACAAAAAGCTCAGTTTCTTGCAAGAACAACATGGCACAAGCTAGCTGATGGACAAAGAAATATTGCTACGAAAAACATAAATTAACACGACGACTTATTATACCTTAAGCCGGCGGAAGAGTTGGAGATATTCGTGCTCCGGTCCCACAGAATTCCGAGATGGCAGCAACAACCTACACCTACGCCTGCAGACAGACGCGCCATGGGACAGAGGATCCATTCGCATGTTTTTAGACCGATGCACCATGGTTGTTTGTGTTGACATTGTTTGACTTAAAGCATGTGTGCTTACTTGAAGGTATGCGTGGCCTGATGTCATCTTGCGCGTGTCTGTGGCGTCTGTGCTGGATTGTGTGAATGCTATCAAGTTGCAAACAAATCAAAACAATTCTCTAGAAATCAAAATCACTTTTTATTCTACGGCTCTTCTCAATTTTTTTTTCAAAATGTTATGCCCCATAAGAGGATATTTTTACAAAAATCTAAGATCTCTCTTTTCTCTATTTTTTCAAACCACTTTCGTGCTATCAAATGTTTATTAAAACTCCTTTCCGTGTTAAAACAAAACTAAGTTCACCTCTGACCTTATTTATCAAACACTTTTTTTCCAAAATTATTTTTTAATGAAATAATTTGCTTAAACCTATTTGCTTATTTAGAAAAATGCATGTGGTGGTGATAATGCCATTTCTTGCATTTCTCTTGTTCGAACGTTCTTGAAAATTGTCTAAAATGCAGGTTACTTATAGTATGTACTTTTTTATAAAATCAAAATAGCACCTTTTACATCTTAAAAATCTTCAAAATATTCGCTTACCAAATCTCTTTCAAATACAAAATTAATCTGAATTTGAATAACAACACTTAGATAACATATGTACCTCTCTGATCTAGGTAACATCAACCCCTCTATCTCTGGTTCTTTACATCTTGTGTGTGCATAGAGATAATTCCACCTTGAGCACCAAACAAACTTTGAGATCAACTCTTGTATCAACTTTATCTCAAAACTCTATCCATCCCAAATATTGTTGGGTCATTACCAAGCCTACGAATGACCACTGAAGCTCTCACACTCTGGTCGAGTGGCCTAACCTTTTAATTTGGCATTTTCCCTTGTCAAATTCTTGTTTGGCTTGAAGAGGGAGCCGGCCATGCATGTCTAGGCTTGGGCATGTGACCCAAATCTTTCTCTCTTCTTATATCTGGCTTGTCCAATGAGAAGCCATGACCTGGTACCGACCTGCACCTCTAGCACGCCTGCAAAGCCGCCCAAGCTAGTCCGACCTAAGGCCTCTCTCTCTTGTCTCCTTTTTCCTTGGGAACCCGCAAGGAGACCACCACCCTCCATTTTGCCCTCTAGTCCCGTCCTACAAAGCATCCTCCAAAGGATTTTTGGGGCGCGCCGAACCAAAAAACGTTCCTAGCCGCATCTCCAAACCCGTTTTTTGTCCGGCGCGTCCCAATATGGTGTCCGGCGCCCCGAGCCCGTCCCCGCCCCACAGGGGACGCTCCGGGCACGCCGGATACAACGAAAAGCGAGGCGAGACGTGGCGGGACCGACGCATCAGTGGCACATTCAAGTTTGGACCTCACCGTCGCCTACCTCGCGACGGAAGTTATTCGCGCGCAGTGACACACGACCGAAGTGCCACAGCTTTGCCTTAATGGCGACGGAGGGGCAGGCGAGACGTCTCGTCGGTGCTGCACAGCCTCCACGCGTCGCCGGCATTCGCACACCACCGCGCGTTCCCGCGCTTTCTTCCCGCCACTTCTGGCCTCTTCCCGCGCTTTCTTCCCGACGCCGGCGTCTATAAAAGGCCCCTCCCCCCGGCTCAATGGCAGCCACCACAGCCGCCGGCACTCCTTTCTCCGCCACAAGCACAACCCCATCGCTCGAACACCACTGCCCAATGATGAACCGCCCTGGTGCCGGCCAGCTCCCTCCACCGCTGTTTCCACCACCGGAAGCACCGCAGTTTGACATCGACGCCACCGCGGAGGAAGTGGCGCGGCGACGCCGGTCGGAGCGGGTTCGTGCAGAGCGGCGGCATCATCTGGCGGCAATGGAGCAGCGGGAGCGTCAGCAGCGGGAGGAGGCGGCGCTGGACGCCACCACGCAGGAAGAGGCGCGGCGGCGCCGGACGGAGGAGATGGCCCAGCGGTGGTGCGTAGAGCGGTGGCGCCAGCGCATTGAGCGGAAGCTCCAGTTCCGTCAACGGCGGGAGGTGATCGAGGAGCGGCGGCGGGAGGCGTTGGAGCGTCAGCAGCGGCAGGCGGCGGAGGAGCGTGAGCAGCGGGAGGTGGCGCTGGCGGCAATGGAGGCGGCCTGGGGTGCGAGGGCGGATGCGTTGGCGGGGGAGGCCGACGTGTTGGCGGCACACCTGGAGGCGCAAATGGCGGAGGAGGCGGAGGAGGAGGCGGGGGGGCGGAGGAGGAGAAGGAGGACGACAACGACTTCAAGTGGTGCGACGACGACGCGCCGCACCCGAACGAGGCGGCGGATCAGCAACATGCGCTCGTCGAGTCCTTCGAGTCGGAGGAGAAGCTCCAGGATGACGCGCGTGCCCGCGAAGAGGCGCAGATTCGCCGCGCCGTCGAGCTCTCCCTCCAGGCGGCGCAGCAGGGGAGCGCAGGCGACGACGCGATGCTGGAGCAGCGGCGTCTGGTCACCGCCCTACGCATGGAGAGGCGGCACGCGCAGCAGGAGCTGCGGCGGAGGGGTGGGGACGACGGGGCAGGACCGTCGAACGCACCGCCGGGCGGTCAGTAGGCTAGGGTTTAGATGAAATCTAGCCGTTTTCATTCAAACTTTGTAATATATAATCAAATTTAAATGAAAACCTTTATTTTCATGCACTAATATTCATTTGGGGTGGGCGTTTGGGGGACGCGGCTGGGAAGCGACGTCCCCCAAACGCGACACGAACAAAACACGTCCCCAAACGCTCAATCCAACGGCCTTTAGGGGAAGGTTTAGGAGACGCGACTAGAGATGCTCTTAGGGCATCTCCAACCGGGCGACCCAACCCGCGCCGGCGCGTCCGGATGGGTCGAAACGGACAAAACCGCGGCCCAGCGCGCGGACCCATCCCTAAAACAGATGGCCGCGGTGACAGGGACGACCCAAACCCGGCCCAAATCTTGGACGAGTTTGCGTGGCCGCGGATGCGAAAGGCTGGTCCCTCGCGTCCTCCCCTTGTCCGCCCCTGGCCCGCCTGTCTGCCTCCGAAAACAGAAACACTCCACTGTACCCCCAAAACCTAGAGATGGCCGATGAAGCGACTGCCGCCGCTACCACCGCCACCATCGGAGAGGACGCACCCGCGGCCGTTGCCGCTCCTGCCGTGGAGGCCGAGCTCCCCCCCCCGGGCCGCCGACGAAGAAGGCGAAGGCCGACCTCACCCCGGAGCAGAGGAAGCTCGAGAGCAAGAAGAGGGCCGACCGCCGCAGGGAGCTCGACCAACGGAAGAGGGAAACGGCTGCCGCGGAGGAGCGGCAGCGGGCGGCGGAGCAGCTTCTCCAACTCAAGACGGAGGCGAAGAGCACTGTCCTTCAAGAGCAGCAGGCGCAGGCCATGCTCTTTTACGGCCACGCAGCGCTCGGCCAGCACATGATCATCCCCGGCACCGGCGCGGCCTCGGGGGGAGCTCAGCCTCCTCCGTGACCCTGTCCCTTCCTCCAAGGTCAACTGCCCCACCGACTGCCCCGTTTGGGCACGAAATGGGGCGCATGGGCGGAACGCGTACCAGTCACGGGATGGGTCACCGGAGGTGGGCGAGTCCATGACGGGGCCGTCACCTTCGTCCATTGACCTGAACCGTGCGCCGGCGAACTCCAAAGGCCCCAAGAACCTGGGAGCAGCTGCGATGTCCGGTGCGCGCAACCTGTTCGACGATTTGTCGGCCGCGCGCGCAGTCACCGTCCGCCGTGCAGGCCCCTCCGTCTTTCGCGCAGACAATGCCGACGACCCTGCCATATCCTTCGACACAGCAGGCTCCCCAGCCACCTCTCATTGACACACAGGAGGGCACAACTGCCTGTCCCGGCAGCATAAACATCGAGGAGGAGCCGTTGTTCGGTGAGGGCCTCACACAAGCCGCAGCTGCACAAGCTCGAGGTCGCCGGGTAAGCAAACGAACCGCCAACTACACGGAGAAGGAGGACAAGGTGCTCGTCGATGGATGGTTGACCATCGGGCAAGATGCGTTGACGGGTGCCGAGCAGAAGGGGGCCGCATTCTGGCGTCGGATCTATGAATACTTCCATGAACATCGCAAATATGGACAGGAGCCATTTGAGAGCGACCGCAGCGAAATATTGCTCCAAAAGAGGTGGGGAGCAATTCAAACGGAATACAACAAGTTCCAGGCGGCGTATGATCACGCGAGGCGGATCCCCGTTAGTGGCATGGGTGTGAAGGACTTGGTATGATTCTTAACCTCAACTTATTCATCCGATGTTTGCACATCTGTTTATCGTTGTTGTCTCGCTTTGCTCTAGGTGTGGCGAGCTTTGGAATTCTACAAAGTCAACAATGGAGAGAAGACCTTTGCCTTCCCTCATTGTTGGAAGGAACTCCAAGGCACCCCCAAGTTCCGGGAGGGGTACGAGGGGTACATGGCGACCTTGATCGGCAACAATCCCGCCAAAGATGCCACGGTCATTGACCTTGATGGTGGGCAGCCTTGCGGTAGCTCCGCTTCTCGTGCAAGTCGTCCACGCGGCCACAAGTCAACCAAAGCCGACATGAAGCGTGATGCTTCGTCCATGCTATTGTATGGCACTTTGAAGGAGATGCATGCGGACAGAGAGGTGTCCACGGACAAGAGGGATGATAGGAGGCGCCGGGAGAAAGGAGAGGACAGGAAGAAATTTTTTGATGTCCAGCAGAAGAAGCTTTAGATTGAAGAGGTCAAGGCCAAGACCAAAGCTAAAGAACTTTAGCTCAAAGAGAGAGAACTTGAGCTCATAGCAATGGCAAGGGCCAAAGAGGTGGAGCTGAAGGCGAAGGAAGTTGAGCTCAAACGCCAAGCCGAGGACAACCTCAACATGAACGCCGACTTGACCAACATGAGCGAGGCAAAGAGAGCTTGGTTCGAGAAGAGACAGAAGGAGATCCTCGAGCGCCCAAATTGAGTTAGACAATCTCAATTGTAATTTTTATATTTTCCTCAAACTATGGAACATTTTATTTGATTTATCATGGTACATTTGATAATATTTTATGGTATTTGATAATATTTTATGTTTATTACATATTATTCTATATTTACGAGATATTATTCTATATTTGTTAGACATTGTTTAAGGATCTGTGGCCAGAGGACCTATTTTCCAAAGAAATAGGCCAAATGGCCAAATGGCCAAATGGGTGGCCGCTGCGTTGGGCGCAGCGTGCGACCCAAACGGACGCGCGGACGCGGGGCTCCGTCAGCGCGTCCGCTCGAGCACGCAAACGGCCCAAAACGGACGGCCCAGCGCGTCCGTTTGGGTCGCCCGGTTGGAGATACCCTTAGAACTGGCCCGATCTGCGACGTTGTCCGCCGTGTACTTTCCGGCGATAGCGTACATTGCAGAACTAGCAAAGCTTGGCTTGAAATAATCCGACGAGACACAGGTACGTACTAGCTAGCAGCAAACAGATTGATGGATCATGCTAGCTAGCTTTACGTACATGATCACTAGGAAACACACGGAAAACAGATTGGATTGCTAGAGGTGCATTTTTCTAGCTCAGCAAAGCTGCTCCCATTTGTCCATTTTTTCCCATCTGTCCTACTTTCTGGGATGAGCGCCCTTAAACCTTCCTGTGGCCCGAGCTCTTTACATGAAGCACTTTTTCTTGGGCCACTAACTGTAAGGTTTTTGCATGGTTCTTCTAACCTCACATCGCGTGCGCTGTGCGGCCTACTTTCTGGGCAGCTTGAAGCATGCCCGTCTGCTGAGTGCTGGGGTGCTGGCGATTGGTTTTCTGCCTCGGACCCCCGCCCCCCGGTTCCCTTTCAGCCGCAGCTGGATGCTGGGCTTCCAGGCGTAACGCACCTTGCCCGCCTGGAGTGTATGGAGTGGCGATCCCGTCACTAGGAGTCGCTATATTTGCATTGCGTTTGGTTGATCTACTTTTTATGCATGCTCAAGATCACCGTAAGCAACGGTGGAGATCTCCAGATCGGTACCGGTTCATTGGAGCCCCAATGCCACGATCTGTCTTCCTCGAAAACTACGTCCGGTGTGACAACCATCTATTGGTGTAGGGATTGCACACACGGTATGTCTTCGAGCCGTCATAGCCGGTCAGAATTATTGGAGTACTCCGGTTCACCAATTTTTTATTGTGACGTTACACCGTCTTGACATGCGCAACGCACCCAAAAGTGCGAAGAAGATTAACCGAGGGCTTCCATCCGTACCATGCTTCGTACGGTGTTATACCACCTACATTTCTAGTTGGTACCCTCCGTATTGACTGCCTTACCCCAAAATTTTCTTGGCAAGCCTTTACTCTTCATCATGCTCCGTGCCATGGCGACCACGGTTTGATGCAGCTCACCCGCCTGATCTATGCTTAAGACTTTTATCTTCACCCGCACCTTGAATTCTCCGGCTTCTTTGATCTTCACGAATTCTTGTAGAGCTTGATCCTTACTTTTCACCAACACAATCCACATGTATTGAATGTAATCATCCACCATAAGCATAAAGTACTTATTGCCAGACGGGGTTGCGGGTGAAATTTCAACGCATAGATCACCATGAACAAGTTCCGAAGCTTCTTCACATGGGAACGGGGCACTCCGCTGCTGATCCATGTGGTTCACCATGTCCGGAGGACCTAAATCCTCCGTGTCCTTCTGCTCACATACTTCCTGCAGTTATGACAACTTACTTTCTTTATGTCAAACTTCCTCCGCGGTGGAGCTTCGTCTTCCTCTTGCTCGGCGATGTACTTTTTCGCCGGAGCTGCTTCTCCTTCCCGTTGCTGCGGCTCGTGGACCCTCCTTGCTTTTCTGTCGAAAGAATCATCCACTGCTGCTTTGTGAGAATCAAGTGCTTACTCTGGTCCGGGTCGCCGAAGGTAAGCCGGACTCTCTCATCGTGGGCCTTGAATCTTCCAACGAGATCATCAACCGTCAGTGTATTCAGGTCGAGACACTGTTGGATCGACGTAACGATCTGCATATAGCGCGCCGGTGCGGCACGCAAGAACCTTATGACGTTCTTGAACTCATCCAACTTTTCGCCATTTTCCATGCATCCTTCGCTGATTGCGTTGATGAGGGTGGCGAAACGGGCGGCAAACTGAACAACCGCCCGCTTTCCTCCATTTTCAGATATTCATAACTTTTCGTCAAAGTTTGAAGATGCGCTTCCCTCACGCGGGTATGACCTTGGTGTAAGATCTTATCATCTCCCATGCATCCTTCGCCGACTTCTTTCCGACGAGGTGTTGCATCACGTCCTTCGGCACGACGGAATAGATCGCCGTTAGTGCTTTGCGATTCTTCGTGTACTTCGCGCCTCCCTTGACGTAGTCATCGCTGCTGGGATTGACGGCCTCCTAGATCTCTGCAGCTTCCATGGCCACCTCCATGGTGAGGGCCCAATGCCCGTTGCCCTTGCGATCGAGGCGCGGATACAAAGCCGCCCCACCGTCTCCACCACCGGTGCCGATTCCGAGCTTTCGCCTGCCTTCACCATCCCCGTGATCTTTTAGTACTTTCAGATAATCACGGACAAATAACTCAAGTTCTCATACCAATTGTTAGGAATAAACACATCGTATATCTGTGCGGCCGTATACGAGTGACATACGGTGTGTGTCCGATGCATGTTAGATGTAATCCGGGTAGAAGTAGAATCCCATCTCCTAGTCTGTTAGCATCGGGTGTAGCCTAGCATATATACCCTGTGATAAATATAGATGAGATTAGATGGTTTTGGCACACCTCTCACGGGGTGGCTCGTATCTCTTATATATGCACAGGGATTACATGATAAGTACAAAGGCTGGTATGATACAACTATTATCTCGGTAGGGTTTGGTAAGATACCAACGAGCCTCTACGTGATACGCACGCTAACAGACCTAACAGCTAACTATCTGTTTAACACTCCCCCTCAATCACAACCGGTAAGGTTGAGATTGTATCGAAGATTCCGAAGCCGTTGCGTGCCTATCGGTTTGGTGAAGCCGTCGGCGAGCTGATCTTGGGAAGGAACAAACCGAACCTCCAAGGCCTTCTGAGCTACCCTCTCTCGTACAAAGTGAAAGTCCACCTCTATGTGCTTTGTCCGAGCATGGAACACCGGATTAGCTGCAAGATATGTGGCGCCAAGATTATCACACCATAGTACAGGGGCTCTACCTTGATAAATCCCAAGTTCACCTAATAACGACTGCACCCAAATAACTTCAGCTGTAGCATTTGCAAGTGCCTTGTATTCAGCCTCCGTACTGGACCGTGCAACAGTGGCTTGCTTCCTGGAACTCCATGAAATAAGATTGGACCCAAAGAAAACTGCAAAGCCACTAGTAGACCGCCTATCATCAGCGGAGCCTGCCCAATCTGCATCTGAGAACGCACTGAGAAGAGACGAAGAGGACTTGCGTACACGAAGGCCAACCTCCTTCGTTCTGCTGTATGTAGCGAAGAATCCTCTTGATCGCCGTCCAATGAACATCGGTGGGTGTGTGCGAGAACCGACGGACTTTATTGATCGCATATGAGATATCCGGCCTCGTGAGAGTAAGATACCGCAAGGCTCCAACGAGCATCCGATACTCGGTAGCATCCTCTTCAGACAATGCATGGCCCTCTACCTTGGACAATTTTTCCGTGGAGGACATTGGGGTGGTTGCCGCCTTACAACCAAGCATCCCGGCCTTCATGAGTATATCGGACGTGTACTTGGTTTGTGACAGGATAATTTCCTCCCTTGATCGCCTCACTTCAATGCCCAAAAAGTAGTGGAGATCACCAAGATCTTTGAGTGCAAACTCAATCCGAAGATCACGAACCAACTGGGTGACTGCCTGAGAGGAGGAACTGGTAACAACAATGTCATCCACATAGACCAACATATAAGTGATGACACCATCATGATTATAGATGAACAAAGATGTATCCGCCCTAGAAGGGAGAAAACCAAGTTCCTGCAATCGAGAGCTTAAGCGAGAATACCAAGCCCGTGGAGACTGCTTAAGTCCATAAAGAGCCTTATCCAACTTGCAGACATGCCGCGGAAAGCGTGCGTCTTCAAAACCAGGAGGTTGACGCATGTACACATCTTCTTCCAGAACGCCATGTAAAAACGCATTCTGCACATCCAACTGTCGCAGCATCCAACCGCGAGAAATAGCAAGAGATAGCACCAGGCGAATAGTAGCAGATTTAACAACTGGACTGAAAGTATCAGCGTAATCAATACCATACCGCTGTTTATAGCCTTTAGCCACTAACCGTGCTTTGTAGGGATCGATGGATCCGTCGGCACGGTGCTTCAACTTGAACACCCACCGACAATCAATGAGATTACGACCAGACGATGGGGGCACTAAGTGCCAGGTCTGATTGCGCAGAAGCGCCTGATACTCCTCATGCATGGCTGCCGTCCAGTTCTTGTCAGCAAGCGCATCCTCAAGCGTGTTTGGTTCAGTGGGAGGAGCAGACACAGCCGAAAAACCCCGTCGCCTGGGATCGTATGGAACTGTACCATCCGTACGGACGAGCTCCTTGTGGATATTATTGCGCAAACGCGTGCGCATGTGATGGGCAGGGGCTGAGGGCGCAGCTGAACGTGGCGGCGAAGTGTTGGTGCAGGCCGCGTCGTCCGGGGCGGCAGCGGCTCCATCGCTGGGCAAGGTCACGTCCGAAGACGCGAGCGGGGCAGGCGTGGGCGAGACGGCCACCGCTGGAGAGGGCCCGTGCATGGACGCATCCGAGTCGGGCGTGCGACCAGATGGAGATGGGGCCAGGTCGAAGCGACATGGCGACACGGGGCGGGACCCCCCATCAGCGGAGTCCATGCGTGCGCCCACGCCCGGCGCAGACGAAGCACGCCCATGCATGCGAGCCGATGGCGGAGTTGCGGGATCAGCGTCGTCTGACCCCGGTTTAGTGCCGGGACTGGAGCTAGCATCCGCTCCAGGATTAGCACAAGGATCCTGTTGCCGAGCGGGACCTTCTGCGCCACCTGACCTTGTAACCTGCACGGGAGACACAGGAAAAATTGGCTGGGAAGCCAAATCAGTGCATACGGCATGTGAGTCAGGTAAACCAACATCAATACTAGGACTACTAGCATCGGTACACCCCATAGGTTCCAATGGAGGAGTGGCAAGAATTTTGGCAAGGAGTTCGGGTGGTGTGGATGAAGGATTTTCAACAGAGTATGGGAAGCAATCCTCATCAAAGACGACATCACGCGAAATATAGAGACGGCCAGATGACACATGAAAGCATTTGTAACCCTTATGAATAGGACTATATCCTAGGAAAACGCACCGTTTGGAACGAAACTGTAGTTTGTTGTTGTTATAGGGGTGCAAGCAAGGCCAACACGCACAACCAAATGTTCGTAAAAACGAATAATCTGGTGATGTAGCAAATAGTCGAAAAAGAGGTGTGGCGTTTTGAATGGTGCGACTAGGTAGTCTGTTGATAAGGAAGCATGCGGTGATAAACGCCTCGTCCCAAAAGCGAAGCGGCATAGATGCATGTGCAAGAAGGGAAAGTCCTACGTCAACAATGTGACGATGCTTTCGTTCGGCCGATCCATTTTGTTGATGTGTGTGTGGGCATGAAACATGATGTGCTATGCCTATTTCCTTGAAAAAGGTATTAAGTTTTTGGTACTCGCCACCCCAATCTATTTGCATGCAAAGGATTTTATGATTGAGGAGACGCTCAACGTGAGCTTGAAATTGCAAGAAGATGCGGAAAACATCCGCTCTACTTTTAAGACAATAAATCCATGTAAACTTGCTGAAGTCATCAATAAAGCTTACATAAAACTTAAAACCACCAGAAGAGGTGCACGCAGGCCCCCAAACATCGGAGTACACGAGCTCAAGAGGAGCATGAGAAACACTAGATGATCGAGGGAAAGGAAGCTGATGACTTTTCCCCTGTTGGCAAGCATCACAAACGAGAGGATTTATTTGACTCACGAGAGAAAGGCAAACTATTGTTTCTAAGAACTTGATCCACCACTGGAAGGGCGGGATGGCCTAAACGGCAGTGCCAACGATCACGACCATGCTTGACGGCGGAGAGGGCTTTTATTGGAGAGTTTGCTTGATTGCTGCGACGAATGGGATAGAGGCCACCTTCACTGGGACCGCGAAGAAGAACCTTCCTCGAAGCACGATCCTTCACAAGAAAATAGTGAGGGTGGTATTCGACAGAGACATTATTATCGTTAGATAATTTATGAACGGAAAGCAAACTCTTTGTAGCTTGAGGAACATGCAGCACATCTTTAAGAATTAAAGGTTGATGAGGTGTACTAATGCTAGAAGTACCAATATTGAGAATTGGCATACCTGATCCGTTGGCTGCATGCACTTGCTCCTTTCCTGAGTACCGCTCGTGCATGGTCATCCTGTCAAGATCGCCAGTGATGTGGTCCGTCGCTCCACTGTCGGTGTACCACACAGGCTCGACGGAGACGTTGTTGGCGGAGCGCTCTTCAGGCTGATTGAAGGAGTGGTCGAAGCGTTTGCGGCACTTGAACGCGTTGTGCCCATCCTTGTTGCAGAGCTGGCAAGTGACTCGCGGCTTGCCGTTGCCGCCGCCGCCTTGATGTCCACGCTGGTCGCCACCACCGCGTCCGCCTTGTCCGCCCTGGCCGCCACCACGGCCGCCGCCACGGCCGCCACCGCGGCCACCTCTGTAGCCGCCGCCGCCGCCGCCGCCCCGTGACACGTTGTGCACAGAGGAGCCCGACCCAGGGAGCTGCACCTGGTTGATGTCGTGACGAAGCTCGTAGTCCAGGAGGTGCGAGTAGAGGTCGTTGGTCGACATGGGGTCGGCGCGAGTGGTGACGCTGGTGACGAGGGCGTCATAGGAGTTGTCCAGCCCGGTGAGGAGGTAGATGATGAAGTCCTCCTCGTCAAGGTCCTTGCCGGCGGCGGACAGAGCATCGGTGAGGCCTTTCACCTTGTTGAAGTACTCCACCATGGTCATCTCCCGTTTCTGCAGCGTCGCGAGCTGGCGGCGGAGCTGCATCACACGAGCACGGGAGTGTGTGGCGAACTTGCGCTCGAGGGTGCCCCAGACTGCCGCTGCGGTGGACTGGAAGAGCACCAGTCGCAGCGTGTCCGGCGAGAGGGTGGACAACAGAAAGCTGAGGCAGTTTTGGTCGCGGGAGAGCCAGGTGAAGTATGCAGGGTTGACGGTGGGCGTGAGACCGTCGATGCCGACGATCATCTGCGGCGGCGTAGCCTCCGTGCCGTCGGCAAGTCCCATCCAGTGCGCGCCGCGCAGGACAGGCAGGACCTGCGCCTTCCATAGGAGATGGTTGTCGTGGGCGAGCTTGACGGTGACGAGGCCGGCGAATGACGACCAACTGAAGGAGGCCGTCGGTGGCATCATGCTGGAGGCCACCACTGGGCCTGCCTGAGTGCTTGAGGACGGCGCCGTCAGGGTCGGCGCGAGCATGTTGACGGAGGGGTGGTAGCGCGGTCCGGCGAACGGCATGAGCATGCCAGACACGCCTGGGATCAGGTTCATCGGGGCGGTGCTCTGAGGGAGCTCGGACCCTGAGATCGCGGCGGAGATGAGTGGCGCCATGGTTGGGAAAACACCGGCAGATGTCACCGGAAGGACCGCGTCGGAGACGGCTGGGATGGTCGCGTCAGAGACGGCTGAGACGGTCGCGTCGGTCATCGCCGGGAGAGTCGCTGTGGATGCGGGGATCGACATGGACGTGGTTTGGGAAGATGGCTCTGATACCATGTGATAAATATAGATGAGATTAGATGGTTTTGGCACACCTCTCACGGGGTGGCTCGTATCTCTTATATATGCACAGGGATTACATGATAAGTACAAAGGCTGGTATAGTGGTATGATACAGCTATTATCTCGGTAGGGTTTGGTAAGATACCAACAGCCTCTACGTGATACGCACGCTAACAGCCTAACAGCTAACTATCTGTTTAACATACCCCTGTAATCTGTACCCAGAAAATTAAGAGAAAGAAAAACAGGAGCGACACGCCCCTGTGGCAATCCAAAGATCGTGTCTTTGCGTGTATGCTTTTCGGCGAGAAGTAAGTCGCCGGAGTTGATTCGTACGTGAGCTGTTAATTACTAGCTGCTAGTAAAGCAATCTAGTACCTTTGCTCTACGTGCTCGTGTCCACCATAATCGATCCAGTCTTGCAAGCTACCTGTATGTGCGCGTATTGCCGGAGCCGGAGAGCACTCGGCTGACCGCGGCGTACAAGTCTGGGCCAAACCTAACAATTGGGAATCAGAGCAATCCAATTTGTTTTCCGTGTGTTTTCATGTAAAGCTAGCTAGCATGATCCATCAATGTGTTTGCTGCTAGCTAGTACGTACGTGTGTCTCACCGGATTATTTCGAGCCAAGCTTTACTAGTTCTGCAACGTACGCGTATGACCGGAAAGTACACGGCGGACATCATCGCAGATCGGGCCAGTTCTAACAACGGACTACCGGCCAGTGACCATGGCTCTCTCTCCACATCTCCCTCCACCTCCCTGACGTTACCCAGATCGACACCATCGAGCCCAGCTCGTCCCTACGCGACCGTGCATCTCCAGGACATGGTGGCCGTGCCACCCGGTGCACGTCGACGTCCCGGACTCCACCCTCGTTCTAGGCTGGTGTCGAGTAGACACGAGGAGCTGTCCTTAACTCCCTCAAGCGTGAAGGAACTCTCCAGCAGGCAGCAGCCCCCTCATCTCCCTATGGCTGGCCATGGACGCCGCCATCCACCCTCCTTCTTTTCTCTCTCCGGTGGCACACCCTACCCTGGACATGGGCCAGAGATTTGCCTGGATATTTGCCCGGATTTGCCACAAGGCCGGATATTCCTAAAATATCCTTGCCCCTGAAATCGGCTAAGGACCAGAAGAAAAGCAGCTCTGGACAGGGGCCGGACATTTGGCCGGATTTTCCCCGGAGCCAGATTTTCCGGGGGGGCCGGATTATCCGGCCCTTACTTAGGCCGGATTATCCGCCCCCCCGGAAGCCACAACGGCTGGATTTTGGAGAGGGGTATTTATACCAACTTCTTCTACCTTGCTCCTTGCTCAATCATTGCACAAAAATCTTCCAAGTCTTCACCACCATTAGAGCCACCTCAAGAACACAAGATTTGCAAGATCTCCTTCCTCCCCCAACCAAAGCTCTTGATCTTTGGAGATTCGAAGGAGAAGACACCGATCTACATCCTTACCGAAGCGATTTTCATTTCCCCCTCATTTGTTTGAGGGCCCTCTTGCTAGTGTTCCTTTTGGTTCCCTAGTTGATTGTTGTTGATGTGTTGTTGTTGTTGATTGTTGTATTGTTACAGATTTGGGAGCCTCCAATTCGGTTGTGGATGTGTGCTCCAAGAACCTTGTAAAGGCCCGGTTTCCGCCTCGAGGAAATCCCTTAGTGGAAGTGGGCTAGGCCTTCGTGGCGTTGCCGATAGGAGATCTGAGTGAAGCCTTCGTGGCTGTTGGTTTGGCTTTCGTAGCAACCACACTCCTCCAAACGTAGATTTACCTTCTTGCAAAGGAAGGGAACTACGGGAATCATCTCCGTGTCTCCGCGTGCTCCACTCTCGGTTACCTCTATCCTATTCTATCTCCTATATATTGTGTAACTATATCTTGCTAGGTTGCTTACCTTGTCATATAGGTAAATGCACTTAGTTGCATATCTAGAGAATTTACCTTTGTGTCAAGCCTAAATTAAAAAAGACTAAAAATTGGTTAGCACCTATTCACCCCCCCCCCCTCTAGGTGCGGCATACGATCTTTTCAGGTGCGTGCGCCTAAGCATCTGGGAGGTCTTGGCCTTCCTAATCTGCGGTGGATGCACGCGGCGATGTGTACTCGCTGGATGTGGTTGCAACGCACGGATCCCTCCAAGTCATGTGCAGGGATTATGTAATATCCCAGGTAATGGGGTTACAAATATAGAGGAAACAGATGTGTGCATTGCATTCATGCATAGAAAATCTGGGGAATTTTCACGCTTTAAAGTAAAACAGTCACGATGAATCGAAGTTTCACTTAACCTTGGTGGAATTGAAGTAGCTCATCAAGTCAAGCGCTATAAACCTCAATGTGACTTTGTTAAAATCTTGTTTTGGGTAGAGATGATTTGATCTAAGGGGTTAGATCAAATGGAATTAATAGTCAACATAACAACACTTTACTCAATGATCAATTGATTGATCTTATTAAAGATCACAACATGATATTCCTTGCCATAACACAAGAACATCTGTTCAATTACAAAACAAGTAACAATAAAATGGAGAAACCATTCCTGACTTATCTTCTCCATGTCTTAAACTAATCCATGCTCTTATCATAAACCCTATGATATCCATTCTACTTTAATCTTGGAAGCAAGACAAGGAGATCCACTCCAGAAATAGATATTCTTCTCCATTCCAAGTTATTACACATCAAACCCAGAGAGGTGAGAGTTCTATGATAATTATTAAAGAGGCAATAACAAACCTTGAGTTAAACCTTGGATATACATCCAAGTATTCAAATCATCATCTTCAAGACAACCCTAGAAAGAGATAACCATTGATGTTAAACATAGATCTTGATGATCACATCAACCTCTATGGAGCCTAATATTAGGTTAGCATTCAAGTCCTTCCCAAATGAGAGAGCCCATCCATACTAATCCTAGTTCTACCTATTCAAATATCCAAATGGTTAAACCATCAGTTCTTGAGGGAACTTTAAGTAAATATCTCAGGCATTCCCTGGGATATAAAACTATTGAGACAACCATGACCATGACCATCCTAGAAAGTAAAATAGAAGTGATATATCCTAGTTGATCAAGACAATGCTTGATCATGGAAGTGAGAACCCATTCCATTAGAAATAATTTAGGAAGCCAAACCTTGATCATTATAAATTGAGTGATGATCATAAACCCTAAGAACTTGAGGTAAAGATATTTAGAACAAGTTGATCATGCTTAAACCATGATCATGCTCTTGAGGTATGTGAGGATAAGTTAAATCCTAATAGGATAAGTATATGTTACTCACCACATGAAATCACGAGGAGGTAAATAGTAAGCAACCCTAAGCTTATATCCTAACCTTAACTTGTGAACCACTTGGTGATCATAAGTAGAACCCTATCACATCTACATTCCACTTATTCTTCACCAAAGAAACATAAGGAAACCATAGAGTAATCTCTATACTTCATATGGTGAGAAACCATTCATCCATATGACCAAAGTTAACTATAAAAAGAACTATAACCACTGTAGTTACTTTAATGGTAGAATTGAGAATACTAATAGAAGATAATTGGTAGAAGATAAAACCAATTCTCAGATCCTTAGTAATTAGAGAAGCACATAAGATATGAAGCAAGTAACCATATTACCATGGTTAGGGGAGATTAAACCCTAGCCAATGCAATACGATGTCATCCCAATTCTATAAATTAGAATTATATCTCAACCCTAGTTTTTACATCACTATGGTAATCATAATATAAAACCAGGCCATAATTGAGATTCAATCCAAGTGTCATTAGGTAATTAGCATTTAAACCCTAATGATTCATTCATCAAATCCTATGCTTCAATTATACAACAAAAGAGCCACCTAATGCTAAAGTCCTATGATTAAACCCATGTGTGGTTAACAACCATTTAACCTTGTAACCAAAATAAACCATGATGGAAACAAATACCTACTTTGATACTCTCAAATATAATGATAGTACTAACCTTGATAATAGGGGTTATGATAAAAACTATAAAACCCTAATACATTGGAGCTCACCTAAAATAATATGCAAGTAACTAAATCAAGATCCTAGAAATAATTTGGTACTTAAAGCCCTGCCATTTGGCCATATCCTTGAATTATAAAAAACATTTGGAATTTCAAAAGAATGAGAATGGAAGATTATAATTATTATCTTACATATTTGAATTATTGTGTATGTTGAACCTATCATTATATTAACAATCAAAATAGTATGTCTCAAGTAGAATTATTACTTAAGAGGTAATTGCCAAGTAAGTAGTATTTACAAATACCTGCACGGAAGAATTGAATTCAAATTTGAATTCAACAAATAAGAATACAAAACAGAAAATAAAGAAGAAAAAGAAAAGAGGAGAAAAAACACCTGGAGCTTACCTGGCCGTGGCAGCCCAGCAGCAGCCCATGGTCCAGCTCAGCGAGCAGCCCAACAGAAGCCCACGAACCAGCCCACCAGCAGCCCAACCCACTTACCCGTTCTCTTATCCATCCACGAGGAAGACGTCGTCGTCTTCATCTCGTTCGTCCCCTGGCACGCTCACTGATCGACACCACGACGAGGAGAGCCACGTCCCGCAGTCGCGCCGCCATCGTTGACCTCCAAAACACGTAGGAGACATTATAAAGAGCGACGAAGCCTCCCTCCGACCCTCTTCGTTTTCCTTTTTCTCAAAAAACCCGAAACCCTAGCTCCTAGGCCCCCCAACCGCCGCCGTCAATTACAGCCATCCCGGCGTCCACGAAGTGTCCGTGGAGATGCGCAAGGACATTCTGAGCATCTCTGCGAGAGGAATTGGTCCGGGGTGATCTCAGTTGGGAGAATTTGGTCGATTTCATCAACAGCAGCTCGCCGGAATCAGTGGCCGTATCGTCGACTCCGACGATCCCGCGCTTCACCGAGCATACCCACGTGTTTATGGTGAGCTCGCGCTTCTCCTGAGCCTAATTTCGCATCCGAGCACCTTCTGTAGCTCCATTTTGGTAGTTGGCCGGGGTTGGCCGCCGCGGAGATGCTCACCGGAGTTGACTCCGGTGACCATTCGTTGGGGCGCCGCCTACAAATTGTTCATCGTGTAGTGCTGCGTCTGGCTCGCCCATTCGTCCGTGCCCTACTGATGACCCACAAGTATAGGGGGTGTATCGTAGTATCTTCGATAAGTAAGAATGTCGATCCCAACGAGGAGCAGAAGGTGTTGACAGGCAGTTTTGATGAAGGATTCGCTGTAAATGCTCACAAACAAGTATTCAGGGGGTTTTGATGTAACAGATGAATAAAGTGCAAGTAAGTAAAATGCAAGAGAAATAATTGCAGCGAGTGGCCCAATCCTTTTTAGCACAAAGGACAAGCCGGTTTGTTTACTTATAATGACCAAACGTTCTCGAGGACACAGGGGAATTTAGTCTAGTGCTTTCGCTACATACAGTTGATTAATCTTCATTGTTTTGATAAGTGTTGTGTGGGTGAACCTATGCTAATGTACCGCCCTTCCTAGGACTAATACATACTTGTGATTATACCCCTTGCAAGCATCCGCAACTACAAGAAAGTAATTAAGATAAATCTAACCACAGCCTTAAACTCTGAGATCCTGCAATCCCTCCTGCATCGATATACCAACGGGGGTTTAGGTTTCTGTCACTCCGGCAACCCCGCGATTGGCAAACGAATACAAGATGCATTCCCCTAGGCCCATAAATGGTGAAGTGTCGTGTAGTCGACGTTCACACGACACCACTAGAAGAATAACACCACAACTTAAATATCATAACATTGAATATTACTCAACCATAGTTCACTACTAACATTGAGACTTCACCCATGTCCTCAAGAACTAAACGAACTACTCACGAGACATCATATGGAACATGATCAGAGGTGATATGATGATGAATAACAATCTGAACATAAACCTTGGTTCAATGGTTTCACTCAATAGCATCAAAAACAAGTAGAAATCAATATCGGGAGAGTTTCCCCTATCAAACAATCAAGATCAAACCCAAATTGCTACAGCGGTGACGATGTCCAGCGGTGGAGATGGCGGTGATGATGGTGGAGATGATGATGATGGTGATGGAGATGATGTCCAGCTCGATGGTGGTGACGATGGCGTCGATTTCCCCCTCCGGGAGGGAATTTCCCCGGCGGATTCACTGCCCGCCGGAGAGCTCTTTTCTCTATGGTGTTCTCCGCCCCGCAGAGGCGGCTGTAACCCTTCGTGAGGATTCCTCTGTGGCTTCGGTCTTCGGGACGAAGGGTTTCGCGAAGAAAAGGAGGCGAAAGAGGCTGAGGGGGCCACACACCACATGGTGGCGCGGCCAGGCCATGGGCCGCGCCGCCCTATGGTGTGGGCCCACCTTGGGTCCACCTGGCTCCCCCTTCTGGCTTCCTTCGTCATCTGGAAAAATAGGATTTTTGGTAAAACTTCCTTCCACAGTTGATCTTCCGAAATATTGCATCATGGCGGTGCTTTTTCCAGCAGAATCCTGGCTCCGGTGCTCGATCTCCAAATAATCATGAAACATGCAAAATAGATGAAATAACATAAGTATTGTGTCCCAATATGAAATATATCAATGAATAACGAGCAAATTATGATATAATATAGTGATGCAAATTGGACGTATCAACTCCCCCAAGCTTAGACCTCGCTTGTCCCCAAGCGAAACCGAACTCGGTAAACGGGACCACATGTTTATGGAGTGAAGAGTCGATAAATAAAATACGGACAAGAAGCATCATATTCATTCACACAAGACATTATAGTAAACAACTTCCTCATATAACTCAACTTGAAACAAGTATAAGGTAATCACAAATAAAGATGCATAAGAAATCATAATTGGTGATGGCAAACTTTGTTCTTGGTCAGAGAACAGTTAACAAATTATACTTATCTATTGAGCAGCGCTCTCATATCAAAGCTTACGGTAAACTTGCATACTCAATCATATTAATCATTGATGACTTTCAAAGCTATAATCATTCAGGTAAAACTTGTACTAAACAAGAAAGAGTAAAGGCATGATGAAGCAAATCACAATATAGTAGTTTGATCACAACAACTCAAATGCTTGCTTGAGATGGAGGGAAATAGGTTTACTCGACTCAACATAAAGTAAAAGACAGGCCCTTCGCAGAGGAAGCGAGGATTAAATCATGTGCTAGAGCTTTTTCAGTTTTGAAATCATATAAAGAGAATAAAAGTAAAGTTTTGAGAGGTGTTTGTCGTTGTCAACAACTGGTAGCGGGTACTCTAACCCCCTTGCCAAACAGGACCTCCAAAGAGAGGCTCCCATGAAGGACGTTATCTCTACCAGCAAGGTAGATCATCCCTCTTCTCTTTTGTTTACACATGTACTTTAGTTTATTTAAGGGTGACACTCCCCCAACCTTTGCTTACACAAGCCATGGCTAACCGAATCCTCGGGTGCCTCCCAACAATCTCATACCATGGAGGAGTGTCTATTGCAAAATTAAGATGCTTACTGATGAATCAGGGCAAAACATGCGAAGAGAATTATTAATGAAAGTTAATTAATTGGGGCTGGGAACCCCGTTGCCAACTCTTATTGCAAAATTATAGGATAAGTGGATGAAGCCACTAGTCCATTAATGGAAGCTGCCTAACAAGACTGAAAGATAAAACACCACATACTTCCTCATGAGCTATAAAACATTGACACAAACAAGAAGTAATAAATTTTGAATTGTTTAAAGGTAGCACATGAAGTATTTACTTGGAATGGCAGAAATACCATGCAGTAGGTAGATATAGTGGACACAAATGGCATAGGTTTGGGTTCAGGTTTGGATGCACGAGAAGTATTCCCTCTCAGTACAGGTCTTTGGCTAGCAAGGTTAAATAGCAAGCATAGGAGTTGAGGGAAACAAACAAATATACATATGATAGAAACAATCATGCATCTTACTTGTAAGCACAAACAGTTTTAACTTTAGAATACTAAGCTAAGAACTGATAAGAAAGATAATAATATCTTCTACATGTATTTCCTCTATTCCTCTTAAACTCAAAGTGTTGTTGCTATTGACCATTGCTAAGTTTGCCAAAACCAAATAGATTTACTCAATGCTCCCAAAGTGGTACCAATACTAAAATCAAGATCAATCATATAGTAGAAATTGCAAACTAAAAATAAAGTGTGCAATATGTAAATAATAAGACTTCTCATTAATATTCCATAATGATAACTCACACCAAGGGATACATAGACAAACTAAAGGAGAGATACTTCCACACTGCAACCCATCTCATACGATAACTTCCCTACTCATGATATGACACTACTTGATAGTAAAAAGTAAAAGGTAGTGATAATGTGATACCGCGGCACTCCCCCAAGCTTGGAACAAACCAAGGGTGTGATGACCCAGCGTACCACTGCATGGTGTAGTACACAAGTCGTTGACATAACACAA
>NC_061510.1:243623057-243697984 GCF_022539505.1 Lolium rigidum | reverse complement strand
GATATTTTTAGTCCCCCAAGCATTGAGGAGAAAATTTTCTTTGATGATACTTTGCCTCCTATTTATGATGATTATAATGATAGTGGTCTCTTGGTGCCACCTACTATGGAGAGTAAATTTTGTTGTGATTATACTATGCCTCCTACACTTGATGAGAATAATAATGATAGCTACTTTGTTGAATTTGCTCCCACTACAACTAATAAAATTGATTATGCTTATGTTGGGAGTAGTAATAATTTTATGCATGAGACTCATGATAAGAATGCTTTATGTGATAGTTATATTGTTGAGTTTGCTCATGTTGCTACTGAAAGTTATTATGAGAGAGGAAAATATGGTTGTAGAAATTTTCATGTTACTAAAATGCCTCTCTATGTGCTGAAATTTTTGATGCTACACTTGTTTTATCTTCCTATGCTTGTTACTTTGCTCTTCATGAACTTGTTTATTTACAAGATTCCTATGCATAGGAAGCATGTTAGACTTAAATGTGTTTTGAATTTGCCTCTTGATGCTCTCTTTTGCTTCACATACTATCTCTTGCGAGTGCATCATTAAAACTCGCTGAGCCCATCTTAATGGCTAAAAAGAAAGAACTTCTTGGGAGATAACCCATGTGTTATTTTGCTACAGTACTTTGTTTTATATTTGTGTCTTGGAAGTTGTTTACTACTGTAGCAACCTCTCCTTATCTTAGTTTTGTGTTTTGTTGTGCCAAGTAAAGTCTTTGATAGTAAAGTAAGTACTAGATTTGGATTACTGCGCAGTTCCAGATTTCTTTGCTGTCACGAATCTGAGCCCACTGCCCTGCAGGAAGCTCAGAAAATTATGCCAATTTACGAGCATGATCCTCAGATATGTACGCAACTTTCATTCAATTTGAGCATTTTCGTTTGAGCAGGTCTGGTGGCCTAATAAAATCCATCTTTACGGACTGTTCTGTTTTGACAGATTCTGCCTTTTATTTCGCATTGCCTCTTTTGCTATGTTGGATGAATTTCTTTGATCCATTAATGTCCAGTAGCTTTATGCAATGTCCAGAAGTGTTAAGAATGATTGTGTCACCTCTGAACATGTTAATTTTTATTGTCCACTAACCCTCTAACGAGTTGTTTCAAGTTTGGTGTGGAGGAAGTTTTCAAGGGTCAAGAGAGGAGGATGATATACTATGATCAAGGAGAGTGAAAGCTCTAAGCTTGGGGATGCACCCGGTGGTTCACCCCTGCATATATCAAGAAGACTCAAGCGTTTAAGCTTGGGGATGCCCAAGGCATCCCCTTCTTCATCGACAACATTATCAGGTTCCTCCCCGAAACTATATTTTTATTCCATCACATCTTATGTGCTTTTTCTTGGAGCGCTTGTTTGTTTGCTTTTGTTTTTGTTTGTGTTTGAATAAATTGGATTACATCATGCTTGTGTGGGAGAGAGACACGCTCCGCTGGTTCATATGAACACATGTGTTCTTAGCTCATAATATTCATGGCGAAGTTTCCTCTTCGTTAAATTGTTATATGGTTGGAATTGGAAAATGATACATGTAGTAATTGCTATAATGTCTTGGGTAATGTGATACTTGGCAATTGTTGTGCTCATGTTTAAGCTCTTGCATCATATGCTTTGCACCCATTAATGAAGAAATACATAGAGCATGCTAAAATTTGGTTTGCATATTTGGTTTCTCTAAGGTCTAGATAATTTCTAGTATTGAGTTTGAACAACAAGGAAGACGGTGTAGAGTCTTATAATGCTTTCAATATGTCTTTTATGTGAGTTTTGCTGCACCGGTTCATCCTTGTGTTTGTTTCAAATAAGCCTTGCTAGCCTAAACCTTGTATCGAGAGGGAATACTTCTCATGCATCCAAAATACTTGAGCCAACCACTATGCCATTTGTGTCCACCATATCTACCTACTACATGGTATTTCCCGCCATTCCAAAGTAAATTGCTTGAGTGCTACCTTTAAACAATTCAAAATTTATTACCTCTGATTTGTGTCAATGTTTTATAGCTCATGAGGAAGTATGTGGTGTTTATCTTTCAATCTTGTTGGGCAACTTTCACCAATGGACTAGTGGCTTCATCCGCTTATCCAATAATTTTGCAAAAAGAGCCGGCAATGGGATTCCTAGTCCCAAATTAATTAACTGTAAATAGACACTCCTCCATGGTATGTGATTGTTGGACGGCACCCGAAGGATTCGGTTAGCCATGGCTTGTGTAAGCAAAGGTTGGGAGGAGTGTCATCATAATAAAACTAAAATAAAAAGGTACTCCTTCATGGTATGAGATTGTTGGCGTGCACCCGAGGATTCGGTTAGCCATGGTTTGTGAAAGAAAGGTTGGAAGGAGTGCCATCCAAAAATAAAATAAAATGGGAGCCGCTCTTTGAAGGTTTGTCCGGCAAGGGGGTTAGAGTACCCGCTACCATTCGTTGACAACAACAAACACCTCTCAAAACTTTACTTTTATGCTCTCTTTATGTTTTCAAAATCAAAGCTCTAGCACAAATATAGCAATCGATGCTTTCCTCTTTGAAGGACCATTCTTTTACTTTTATTGTTGAGTCAGCTTCACCTATTTCTCTCCACCTCAAGAAGCAAACACTTGTGTGAACTCGTGCATTGATTCTTACATATTTGCATATTGCATTTGTTATATTGCTTTGCATTGACAATTATCCATGAGATATACATGTTATAAGTTGAAAGCAACCGCTGAAACTTAATCTTCTTTTGTGTTGCTTCAATGCCTCTACTTTGAATTATTGCTTTATGAGTTAACTCTTATGCAAGACTTATTGATGCTTGTCTTGAAGTGCTATTCATGAAAAGTCTTTGCTTTATGATTCACTTGTTTACTCATGTCATACACATTGTTTTGATCGCTGCATTCACTACATATGCTGTACAAATAGTATGATCAAGTTTATGATGGCATGTCACTCCGTAAATTATCTTTGTTATCGTTTTACCTCGCTCGGGACGAGCAGTAACTAAGCTTGGGGATGCCGATACGTCTCCAACGTATCGATAATTTCTTGTGTTCCATGCCACATTATTGATGTTATCTACATGTTTTATGCACACTTTATGTCATATTCGTGCATTTTCTCGGAACTAACCTATTAACAAGATGCCGAAGTGCCGCTCTCGTTTTCTCGCTGTTTTTGGTTTCGTAAATCCTAGTAACGAAATATTCTCTGAATCGGACGAAATCAACGCCAAAGTTCCTATTTTCATCGGAAGCATCCGAACACCCGGGAAGGACCGCAGGGGGGCCACAGGCCACCAAACCCTAGGCCGGCGCGGCCGCAGGGGGCCGCGCCGCCCCATGGTGTGGCCCCCCGTCAGCCCTCCCCGCGCCGCCTCTTCGCCTATAAAGAGCCCCCGGATCAGAAAACCCGATACCAATTGACGAAACCCACGTAAACCTCGCCGCAGCCGCCGCCATCGCGAAGCCAAGATCCGGGGGACAGGATCTCTGTTCCGGCACGCTGCCGGAGCGGGGAAGTGCCCCTGAAGGCTTCTCCATCGACACCGCTGCCATCTCCACCGCCATCTTCATCACCGCCGCTGCTCCCATGAGGAGGGAGTAGTTCTCCATCGAGGCTCGGGGCTGTACCGGTAGCTATGTGGTTCATCTCTCTCCTATGTAGTTCAATACAATAATCTCATGAGCTGCCTTACATGATTGAGATTCATATGATGATGCTTGTAATCTAGATGTCATTATGCTAGTCAAGTGGGTTTTACTTATGTGATCTCCCGGAGACTCCTCGTCCCACGTGTGTAAAGGTGACAAGCGTGTGCACCGTGTGGGTCTCTTAGGCTAGATTTCACAGAATACTTACTCATTGAATGGCATAGTGAGGTGCTTATTTATATCTCTTTATGATTGCAGCATGTTGTATCACAATTTATCTATGTGCTACTCTAGCAATGTGTTATTAAAGTAGTTTATTCCTCCTCGCATGTGTGCAAAGGTGACGAGGCGTGCACCATGTTAGTACTTGGTTTATGCTATGATCATGATCTCTTGTAGATTATGGAGTTAACTATTGCTATGATAATATTGATGTGATCTATTCCTCCTACATATGCATGAAGGTGACAAGTGTGCATGCTATGCTAGTACTTGGTTTAGTAGCGTTGATCTATCTTACACTAAAGGTTACTTAAACATGAGCATTATTGTGGAGCTTGTTAACTCCGGCATTGAGGGTTCGTGTAATCCTACGCAATATGTTCATCATCCAACAAAAGTGTAGAGTATGCATTTATCTCGTTCGTTATGTGATCAATGTTGAGAGTGTCCACTAGTGAAAGTCTATTCCCTAGGCCTTGTTCCTAAATACCGCTGAGTTACTACTGCTTGTTTACTACCGTCACGCGTTACTACTACTCGCGTTACTACCGCTTGTTTATCGTTTTATCACAGTTACTACCGCTCGCAATACCACCACCATCAACTACACGCCAAGCACTTTTCTCGGCACCGTTGCTACCGCTCATACTTATTCATACCACCCGTATTTCACTATCTCTTCGCCGAACTAGTGCACCTATTAGGTGTGTTGGGGACACAAGAGACTTCTTGCTTTGTGGTTGCAGTGGTTGCATGAGAGGGATATCTTTGACCTCTTCCTCCCTGAGTTCGATAAACCTTGGGTATCCACTTAAGGGAAACTTGCTGCTGTTCTACAAACCTCTGCACTTGGAGGCCCAACACTGTCTACAGGAAAGGAGGGGGAACGTAGACATCACATGGTATATAAACATTTATCATAAACATAAAGATATATAATAACCACTTTTATTATTGCCTCTTGGGCATATCTCCAACAGAAGCCACGTCGCCAGAAGCAGAGGGTATGTCACCAAGGAAAGGTCCACCTCCACCTCGTCCTCGTCCTCCACCTCCGCCTCGTCCTCCAGCTCCAGCTCCAACTCGTCCTCCACCTCCACCTCGTCCTCCACCTCCACCTCGTCCTCCACCTCCACCACGTCCTCCACCTCCACCTCGTCCTCCACCTCCACCTCCACCTCCAACTCCACCCGTGTCATCGTTCGCGTAACGCGAGCTGGCACGCGTTGGTCTTCCACTTCTAGTGGTCCCGGTGAACTTCTGTTGGCTCATGCTCTTCAGAATGGAGTTCATGGATTGCTTGCTTCCGCTCATATTGATCAATCACCTGCATTGACAAAGAGTAAACAAGTAAGCATTCATGCCTTAATAAAATGTAGACACTAAGCAAAAAAAACATATGGTGAAGCATGTTGAAAAATAGATACTAAGTATAAGAAGCATATTGAAAAATAAATACTAAGTATAAGAAGCATATTGAAAAATAGATACTAAGCATAAAGACATAAAGGACCCTCACCTCGAATCATCACTATCATAATGACGCATTGGGCTCTCATAACGAGGCATTGGGTTCTCATTTTCACTATCACTATCAGTATCATGTGAGTAATGAGGTTGGGTGGGAATGTTCGGTGGAGGCTTATCATTGAAGCCATTGCCCTCATGTAACTTGGTGAGCATTTGTATGTCCTTTAGGTCCACCACTGTTTCACCATGAAGATGTGCCTCGTTCTCGAGGTCCTCAAGACCAATTTCTATTTCGAAATCCCCAAAGTTCTCTTGCTCTTGATAAAAAAATTCCCTCGTATGTTACAGGGTCAATGTTGTTGTAATCCTCGTCGGAGGGCATGGGTAGCTTACCATGTGGTGATACCTTGAACACGACTTCCCAGCCTTTGAGGTACTCCTTTTGACATGGGTAGGGAAAATAATAAACTTGCTTGGCTTGGTGAGCCACAAAAAAGACATCGGCTCCGCTATAGCAGGTTGAAGGCCCAACTTCAACTAACCCAATGGAAGGAGTGCTTCTCTGTCCAACTTGTGGGTCGAACCAGTGGCATTTGAACACAACGAGATTGAGTTGTATGTTTGTCCTATTGAATATCAGCTCGTATACATTCTCTAACCTTCCATAGTATTCTATGTCATCGGATCCTTTGGTGAAGACCCCGGTATTTATAGTTTTTGGGTTAGGCCGATTCTTCTGGTGATACTCTATATGGAAGCGATACCCATTCACATCGTACTTCTCATACATTGAGATTCTACGGTTGCAACCCTGGGAAACACATCTCAGCTCATCCGTCATCTCAACGTTGGGATCACCTCCCTACAAATTCAGTTCAAATTGTTTCTTTGCATTAGTTACGTGTAATAAGTGGGACAAGTCACGGATTGCAAAAGTATTGGCTAAAAGGACTTGTTAGAAATTACTTTTTCGTAGAACCAATCCAGGAATTTTTTCTTTCCGGGACGACTCTCTTTCAAAAGAATCTCCATCTCCGCATCAGAGGGATCCGTCGATCTCGTCCAATATTCATCCTTGTATTGGCTAAAAGGGAGAAAATACGTATTAGACCAAAATCGAGTTACTAATTGCAAAGTAATTTGTTCACCATTTTACCTTATGAATTTGAGCACTTCTTGCATGTTCGTAACCACATAAAACATTATGCAATCTTTCTCTTCCTTTGTCAAGATGCCCTTTTTAGAGGCACCAGCCTTGCCACCGTGACATTTGAAGAGGAGGAGCTTGGGGTCATGCTTGGGGTCATGCTTGGGCTCGTCGATATTGTACCGAGATATCGGGTTATGCATAGTGGGAACATCATCCGCATAGTACGTTGTCGTGGCGTCTGCCATCTCCCGGAGGATAGTTGCCTCAGCTATGCATGCTTCAATCTTATTTTTGTTGCCACATTTGTTTCGAATATACTTGAACTCTCTCTCAATACAAAACTGCCAACGATACTGCACCGGTCCACCCAAGAGTTCCTCGTTCGAAAGATGCACAATGAGATGTAACATCGGAGTAAAGAAACCTGGTGGAAAGATCATCTCTAACTTGCATAACAACTCCGGCACTTGATCATGCAACTTCTCAATCACCGACTCACATATCTGCTTAGCACAGACCGTGCGGAAGAAATGGCTCAACTCCGCAAGCACTCGCCAGACATGCTCGGGGAGATACCCTCGAACCATCACCGGCATTAGCCGCTCAATCCATATATGATAGTCGTGACTCTTGAGCCCGTTTACTTTTCCTGTTGTAAGATTGACTCCCTTACTCATATTCGAACAATAGCCATCTGGGAACATAACGGCGTATTTCAGCCACATCATTGCCTCCTTCTTCTGGAGACTATCAAGGACGTAGTTGGCATGCGGCTTGAACCAATTTTTTCAATTGCCCTCAGGAGGATGCATGTGTAGTCTTTGCCTGTCACACAGATTCTCAACATCGACTCTATCCTTGACATTATCCTTTGTCTTGTTAGGAATGTTCAGGACGGTGTTAAAAACGGACTCCCCGACATTCTTTTCGGTGTGCATCATATCGATGTTATGGGGAAGTTCGAGATCCTTGTAATACTCGAGCTGCGTTAAGCCTGGTAATACGTCTCCAACGTACCTATAATTTCTGATGTTCCATGCTTGTTTTATGACAATACCTACATGTTTTGCTCACACTTTATGATGATTTCATGCGTTTTCGGGAACTAACCTATTAACAAGATGCCGAAGTGCCAGTTCCTGTTTTCTGCTGTTTTTGGTTCCAGAAAGGATGTTCGGGCAATATTCTCGGAATTCGACGAAACGAAGACCAAACATCATAATTCACCGAGACGGACCAGGACACCGAAGGGGAGTCAGAGGGGAGGCCTGGGGCCCCCACACCATAGGGCCGCGTGGGCTCAGGCCTGGCCGCGCCGGCCTATGGGGAGGGCGCCCTGGTGCCCCTCCTGCGCCGCCTCTTCGCCTATAAGACCCCTTTCGACCTAAAAACGCGATACCATTTGAAGAAACTCCAGAAAGACTCCAGGGGCGCCGCCACCATCGCGAAACTCCGTTTCGGGGACGAGAGTCTCGAGCTCCGGCACCTTGCCGGGACGGGGAAGTGCCCCCGGAAGCCATCTCCATCGACGCCACCGCCTCCATCATGCTCCGTGAGTAGTTCCCCCATGGACTACGGGTTCTAGATGTAGCTAGTTGGTATTCTCTCCCCCATGTACTTCAATACAATGATCTCATGAGCTGCCTTACATGATTGTGATTCACTCGATGTAATCGGTGTTGTGTTTGTCGGGATCCGATGGATTGTTACATTATGATTGTCTATCTACAAAGTTTATGAAGTTATTGTTGCTGCAATCTTGTTGTGTTTAATGCTTGTCACTAGGGCCCGAGTGGCATGATCTTAGATTTAAGATCTATACTTATTGCTTAGATTGTATCTACAAGTTGTATGCACATGTCTATGTCCGGAACCAAAGGCCCCAAAGTGACAGAAATTGGGACAACTGGAGGGGAAGGATTAGATATGAGGATCACATGTTTTCACGGAGTGTTAATGCTTTGCTCCGGTGCTCTATTAAAAGGAGTGCCTTAATTTCCGAGTAGATTCCCTAGAGGCCCTGCTGCCACCGGCTGGTAGGACAAAAGATGTTGTACAAGTTTCTCATTGCGAGCACGTATGACTATATATGGAAAACATGTCTACATGATTAATAATCTTGATGTTCTATCTTAATGCTATTTCAATCCTATCAATTGCCCAACTGTAATTTGTTCACCCAACACTTGTTATTGGAGAGTTACCACTAGTGTAGATAGCTGGGAACCCCGGTCCATCTCTCATCATCATATACTCGTTCTATATGACATTGGAAGTAGTATCAACTATTTTCCGGTGCCATTGCTCTCATATTACTGCTATTGCTGATGTGTTATCATGTTACTACTGCTCTCATATCATCGCTACTTTCACATCACCCCTCGTTACTAGTGCTTTTCCAGTGTGCAGCTGAATTGACAACTCAGTTGTTAAGGCTTATAAGTATTCTTTACCTCCCCTTGTGTCGAATCAATAAATTTGGGTTTTACTTCCCTCGAAGACTGTTGCGATCCCCTATACTTGTGGGTTGTTGGGTGAACAAATTACAGTTGGGCAATTGATAGGATTGAAATAGCATTAAGACAGAACATCAAGAGTATTAATCATGTAGGCATGTTTTCCATATATAGTCATACGTGCTCGCAATGAGAAACTTGCGTAACATCTTTTTGTCCTACCAGCCTGCGTGGCAGCCAGGCCTCAAGGGAATCTATCGGTAATTAAGGTACTCCTTTTAATAGAGCACCGGAGCAAAGCATTAACACTTGGTGAAAACATGTGATCCTCATATCTAAGCCATCCCCTCCAGCTTATCCCAGCTTGTCGTCACTCCGGGGCCTCGGGTTCCGGACATAGACATGTGCAAACAACTTGTAGATACAATCTAAGCAATAATTATAGAGCTTAAATCTAAGATCATGCCACTCGTGCACTAGTGACAAGCATTTAACATAACAAGATTGCAGCAACAATAACTTCACAAACTTTATAGATAGACTAATCATAATGTAACAATCCATCGGATCCCAACAAACACAACACCGATTACATCAGATGGATCTCAATCATGTAAGGCAGCTCATGAGATCATTGTATTGAAGTACATGGGAGAGAGAGTACCAACTAGCTACTGCTAGAACCCGTAGTCCATGGGGGAACTACTCACGGAGCATGATGGAGGCAAGGGCGTCGATGGAGATGGCTTCCGGGGGCACTTCCCCGTCCCGGCAGGGTGCCGGAACAGAGATTCTGTCCCCCGAAACGGAGTTTCGCGATGGCGGTGGCGCCCCTGGAGTCTTTCTGGAGTTTCGTCAATTGGTATCGGGTTTTTAGGTCTTGAGGGATTTTATAGGCGAAGAGGCGGCGCGAGGGGGTGCTTGGGGGTCCCACCCCATAAGCTGGCGCGCCCCCCCTCTAGGTTGCGCCGCCCTATGGTCTGGGGGCCCTGGGCCTCCTCTCTAGCTCCCCTTCGGTGTTCAGGTCCGTCTCGGTGAAATAAGATGTTTGGCTTTTGTTTCGTCGAATTCCGAGAATATTGCACGAACAGCCTTTCTAGAACCAAAAACAGCAGAAAAGCATCTTGTTAATAGGTTAGTTCCGGAAAATGCATAAAATCATTATAAAGTGTGAGCAAAACATGTAGGTATTGTCATAAAACTAGCATGGAACATCAGGAATTATAGATACGTTTGAGACGTATCAAGCATCCCCAACCTTAGTTCCTACTCGCCCTCGAGTAGGTAAACGATAAAAAGAATAATTTCTGTAGTAACATGGTACTTACATAATCTTGATCATACTATTGTAAAGCATATGAAATGAATGAAGTGACTCAAGGCAATGATCTATAGTTTGCTAACAAATAGATAACATATAGCAAAACTTTTCATGAATAGTACTTTCAAGACAAGCATCAAAAAGTCTTGCATAAGAGTTAACTCATAAAGCAATAAATTCTTAATAAGAGGTTTTGAAGCAACACAAAGGAAGATTTAAGTTTCAGCAATTGCTTTCAACTTTCAACATGCCTATCTCATGGATAATTGTCAACACAAAGTAATATGATGAATGCAAATAAGCAAGTATGTAAGAATCAATGCACAGTTGACACAAGTGTTTGCTTATAAGATAGAAAGGAGTAGGTAAACTGACTCAACATAATGTAAAAGAAAGGCCCTTCGCAGATGGAAGCAGGGATTAAATCATGTGCTAGAGCTTTTTAAGTTTTGAAATCATATAGAGAGCATACAAATAAAGTTTTGAGAGGTGTTTGTTGTTGTCAACGAATGGTAGTGGGCACTCTAACTACCTCATCAACCAGACTTTCAAGAGCGCCTCCCATGATGGATGTTATCTCTACCAGCAAGGTAGATCATCCCTCTTCTCTTTTGTTTACATATGTATTTTAGTTTTATTTATAGATGACACTCCTCCCAACCTTTTGCTTTCACAAGCCATGGCTAACCGAATCCTTGGGTGCGTTCCAACATTTCACATACCATGAAGGATTGTCTATTTGCAAAATTAAGTTGCTTACCGATGAATCAGGGCAAAACATATGAAGAGAATTATTAGTGAAAGTTAATTAATTGGGGCTGGGAACCCCGTTGCCAGCTCTTTTTACAAAATTATTGGATAAGCGGATGAGCCACTAGTCCATTGGTGAAAGTCTGTCAAGAGTAAATAACAAGGTTGAAAGATAAAACACCACATACTTCCTCATGAGCTATAAAACATTGACACAAATAAGGAGTAATAAAGTTTTGAATTGTTTAAAGGTAGCACATGAAGTATTTACTTGGAATGGCAGAAAAATACCACATAGTAGGTAGTTATGGTGGACACAAATGGCACAGGTTTTGGCTCAAGGTTTTGGATGCACGAGAAGCATTCCCTCTCAGTACAAGGCTTTGGCTAGCAAGGTTGTTTGAAGCAAACACAAGTATGAATCGGTACAGCAAAACTTACATAAGAACATATCACAAGCATTATAAAACTCTACACTGTCTTCCTTGTTGCTCAAACACTTTTACCAGAATATATCTAGACCTTAGAGAGACCAATCATGCAAACCAAATTTCAACAAGCTCTACGGTAGTTCTCCACTAATAGGTTTAAACTATATGATGCAAGAGAAACATGTTCTAATTGAGAGCTCAAAACAATTGCCAATTATCAAATTATTCAAGACAATATGAAGCATTTTCTGTTTCCAACCGAATAGCAATAAATGAAGCGACTTTCAACTTTCGCCATGAACATTAAAGTAAATTAAGAACACAAGTGTTCAAATGAAAAAGCGGAGCATGTCTCTCTCCCACACAAGGATTGCTAGGATCCGAATTTATTCAAACACAAACAAAAATAAAAACACACAGACGCTCCAAGTAAAGCACATAAGATGTGACCGAATAAAAATATAGTTTCACTAGAGGTGACCTGATAAGTCGTTGATGAAGAAGGGGATGCCTTGGGCATCCCCAAGCTTAGACGCTTGAGTCTTCTTGAAATATGCAGGGATGAACCACGGGGGCATCCCCAAGCTTAGGCTTTTCACTCTTCTTGATCATATATCATCCTCCTCTCTTGAAACTTGAAAACTTCCTTCACACCAAATTTCTCATAAACTTCATTAGAGGGGTTAGTACTAAAAAAACTTTAATCCACTTTAGTCCTGTAGTGACACATTGTAAGAACTCAATAAAACATTAGCTACAGCTCTCCAAGTCTAGAAAGCCTTACTTAAAGTCCACAAGAGACAATGCAAAAAACAGAGACAGAATCTGTCAAAACATAACAGCCAGTAAAGACGGATTTTTTAGAGGTACTTCCGTTGCTCAAATCAGAAAACTCAAAACTAATGAAAGTTGCGTACATATCTGAGGAACACGCATGAAAATTGGCAGATTTTTTTGGGTTTCCTACAGAGAGACCTACTCAAATTAGTGACAGCTAAAAATCTGTTTTTACGCAGAAATCCAAATCTAGTATCAACCTTCTATTAGAGACTTTACTTGGCACAACAATGCAATAAAATAAAGATAAGGAGAGGTTGCTATAGTAGTAACAACTTCGAAGACACAACAAAACAGTAGCAAAATAAAAACATGGGTTATCTCCCAAGAAGTGCTTTCTTTATAGTCGTTAAGATGGGCTCAGCAATTTTAATGATGCTCACATAAGGAATAAGAGTTGAAGCAAAAAGAGCATCAAGAAGCAAATTCAAAACACATTTAAGTCTAACCCACTTCCTATGCATAGGAATCTTGTACACAAATAAATTCATGAAGAACAAAGTGACAAGCATAGGAAGATAAAACAAGAGTAACTTCAAAAGTTTCAGCATATAGAGAGGTGTTTTAGTACCATGCAAATTTCTACAACCATATTTTCCTCTCTCATAATAATTTTTAGTAGCTTCATGGATAAACTCAACAATATAACTATCACATAAAGCATGTTTTTCATGACCCACAAACACATAATTTTTATCAAGCTCAAATATAATAGGATCAAAACTTTCAAAACCACTTTTATCAATATAACAAGATGATTGATCAATCTCAAAAGATATGGGACTCCTAGATAAAGTCAGGACCTCTCCAATCCCATTTTCATTAGTAGTACAATTAATATTATCAAGTAACATAGGACCATCATCTAGAGCTTTATCATAAACATTTGCCAAGCAAAACTCTTTAGTACCATGCATTTCGATATCAGGCACAAACAAAGCATTATCATAAGATTTATTAAAATAGCATGGATTATCATAGATAACAGGAGCATAATTATTCTCACAAATTTTACTCATAGGGAATATTTCAAGAGAATCCACAGGAACATAACATTCATCCTCCCTTGGTAAGCATGGAGGACAATCTAATAATGTAAGAGATAAAGAGTTACTCTCATTAGAAGGTTGGCATGGGTAGCTAATCCATTCTTCCTCCTTTTGTTCATCACTCTCCTCTTCTTTTTCATCCAATGAGCTTTCAGGTCCATCAATTTCTTCTTTCACAGGTTCCTGCAAATTGTGAGTGCATTCTTGTGCATGAATGAGTCTCTCTTTATAACCAATGATATAAGGATTATTGATGTAACTTTCTATGCCAAAATTAAGGATAGAAGAGACATAATCTTTAAGGTTCTTACAAGCAACATAGGTTTCATAATTTTTAGACATGAAGGATTCTATTTCAGAAGCTCCCATAAATAAAACAAATTGTTCTACTTCTTCGAACCCAAAATGAATATAGCTATTCCAATTATAGTTCTTAATTAAAACTTCCTCACTAAAGCCACATTGAAATTTAAGATGTTTAGTATCCTGTTTAGAGCAACAGTTTATATCATGGCGTTTAAGCAAGATTTTAGCAATTGTATTCAATTTTTCTATCACATAACTCATGACTTTACTCGTTCTTGATTCTCTATAATTCATATATATTTCAATAAGCTCCAAATAGGTTGTGGGTTCTCCCATAACAACAATTTTTAATTTTTCGGTTTTTCAAATTTTAATGGATTTTCGGGTATATAAGAAAAATAAAACAAGACAAAAACAAACTAGACGAAAGTAAACTAAGCAAAATAATACTAGACAGAAATAAACTAAGCACAAATAAACTAGACAAAACTAAACTAAGCAAAACAAAATAAAAATAAAAAGAAGAGAGAGAGGTAGAGTGTACTCACCAGGTGAACTTATGAGTAGATCTATGCCTCCCCGGCAACGGCGCCAGAAAATAGTCTTGATAACCCACAAGTATAGGGGATCGCAACAGTCTTCGAGGGAAGTAAAACCCAAATTTATTGATTCGACACAAGGGGAGGTAAAGAATACTTATAAGCCTTAACAACCGAGTTGTTAATTCAGCCGCACTGGAAAAGCACTAGTAACAGGGGTGATGTGAAAGCAACGAGTAATATGAGAGCAATAGTAACGGTAACACGAGCAGCAGATAGCAAGTAACACAGAGGCAATGGCACCAGAAAATAGTTGATACTACTTCCAATGTCATATAGGAACGAGTATATGATGATGAGAGATGGACCGGGGTTCCCAGCTATCTTCACTAGTGGTAACTCTCCAATAACAAGTGACAACCCACAAGTAGTCTTGATAACCCACAAGTATAGGGGATCGCAACAGTCTTCGAGGGAAGTAAAACCCAATTTATTGATTCGACACAAGGGGAGGTAAAGAATACTTATAAGCCTTAACAACTGAGTTGTCAATTCAGCTGCACCTGGAAAAGCACTAGTAACAGGGGTGATGTGAAAGTAGCAGTGATATGGGTGAACAAATTACAGTTGGGCAATTGATAGGATTGAAATAGCATTAAGACAGAACATCAAGATTATTAATCATGTAGGCATGTTTTCCATATATAGTCATACATGCTCGCAATGAGAAACTTGCATAACATCTTTTGTCCCGCCAAACTGTGGCAGCCGGGCCTCAAGGGAATCTCACTGGTAATTAAGGTACTCCTTTTAATAGAGCACCGGAGCAAAGCATTAACACTTGGTGAAAACATGTGATCCTCATATCTAAGCCATCCCCTCCAGTTATCCTAGTTGCTGTCACTCTGGGGCCTCGGGTTCCGGACATAGACATGTGCAAACAACTTGTAGATACAATCTAAGCAATAATTATAGAGCTTAAATCTAAGATCATGCCACTCGTGCACTAGTGACAAGCATTAAACATAACAAGATTGCAGCAACAATAACTTCACAAACTTTATAGATAGACAAATCATAATGTAACAATCCATCGGATCCCAACAAACACAACACCGATTACATCAGATGGATCTCAATCATGTAAGGCAGCTCATGAAATCATTGTATTGAAGTACATGGGAGAGAGAGTACCAACTAGCTACTGCTAGAACCCGTAGTCCATGGGGGAACTACTCACGGAGCATGATGGAGGCGGTGGCATCGATGGAGATGGCTTCCGGGGGCACTTCCCCGTCCCGGCAGGGTGCCGGAATAGAGACTCTGTCCCCCGAAACGGAGTTTCGCGATGGCGGCGGCGCCCCTGGAGTCTTTCTGGAGTTTCGTCAATTGGTATCGGGTTTTTAGGTCTCGAGGGATTTTATAGGCGAAGAGGCGGCGCGAGGGGGTGCCTGGGGGTCCCACCCCATAGGCTGGCGCTCCCCCCTCTAGGCCGCGCCGCCCTGGGCCTCCTCTCCGGCTCCCCTTCGGTGTTCTGGTCCGTCTCGGTGAAATAAGATGTTTGGCTTTTGTTTCGTCGAATTCCAAGAATATTGCCCGAACAGCCTTTCTGGAACCAAAAACAGCAGAAAACAGGAACTGGCACTGTGGCATCTTGTTAATAGGTTAGTTCCGAAAAATGCATAAAATCATTATAAAATGTGAGCAAAACATGTAGGTATTGTCATAAAACTAGCATGGAACATCAGAAATTATAGATACGTTGGAGACGTATCAGCGTGCAGGGAGATGCGCAGGGGAGCTGGCATGCGGGGCGTATGAGCCGGACTTGGTCCGGCTCGGTCAGATAGATGCAGCCCTATCTGTGCCGACGGCTAGGCCGTCGGCACAGTTTTTTATTTTTTTTCTATGCAGGACTACAAACAAGTAAAAAATAAAATCCGGGAACTGAAAATCTATAGGCATTTTTTTTATTTTCGTTTTTTTCTTTTAACTGAAAATAAGAGGGTTTTGTGTTAAAAAATGACTTGCGCTAATTACCGTGCAGAAAATCTATAGGCATTATATATTGAAACGGAGGGAGTATTATTATAGGGAGACACACACATTTGGGGCCATTCCGACCTTTGGAGACTCGATTTCTGACGAAAACCTAATTATGTTGACCGCGTGATCTACCCCTTTGACTACATCCCACCGGGGGTCCCCTGATGGGCATATGCCTCTATTTGATCTTGGTTACGTCATAGGTACATGTGATAACAACTATCATCCCATATGACTTCGTTTACTTCGCCAACTCTGCAAAACGGGGCCGCCGGGACATGCGGAATGGCCGTACCGGGCGCGCGGTTGCACCCGTACGCCAACGCGCTAAACGAAAAACATTTAGCACATAAAATGACGCGTCATAGACCTAAAAACATTTTTCCCGGCATTTATTGAGCGAAGGAAAGTGTGGCCCCAGTTCAAATCCGGTCAGTTTCCAGCGGATTCGGTGGGACACCGCAGGAAGCGGGGGATCCTAGGTGGGTACCACGCGCATATGGCATGTGATAGGTGGTGCGTAGGAGGTATCCTAACACTGCACGGAGGTCTCTCGCAATACTGAAATGCGCACCATGTAGCTGCTTCACAAAAAAGGCCTTCGGGAACCCCGAAAATGGAAACACCGTCGCCCGTGGGTCGGATTGGAAATCCGCGACCGGGGCCTTGCTTCCCATCCTAGGGCCCATGCACGTGCAAAATATGGCCTCGTTCTGACAAACTATGTGGTGCAACGGGCCGTTTCCTACTCATTTCCCCTAAAAGCCATAGAACTCCGCACGTGATAGCCCTGTTCGTGAAGGGTTTTTCAAGATAATTTCCGTATCCCAATTACGTCTTTTGCAGTGGTTACTAGGAGACATAAAATGACACCATGCGGCTCCGCGCGATTTTATGACTTCGTTTACTTCGCCAACTATGCAAAATGGGGCCGCCGGGACATGCGGTATGGCCGTACCGGGCGCGCGGTTGCACCCGTCCGCCAACGCGCTAAACAGAAAACATTTAGCACATAAAATGACGCGTCATAGACCTAAAAACATTTTCCCCGGCATTTATTGAGCGAAGGAAAGTGTGGCCCCAGTTCAAATCCGGTCAGTTTCCAGCGGATTCGGCGGGACACCGCAGGAAGCTGGGGGGGGGGATCCCAGGTGGCTACCGCGCGCATATGGTATGCGATAGGTGGTGCGTAGGAGGTATCCTAACACTGCACGGAGGTCTCTCGCAATACTGAAATGCGCACCATGTAGCTGCTTCACAAAAAAAAGGCCTTCGGGAACCCCGAAAATGGAAACACCGTCGCCCATGGGTCGGATTAGAAATCCGCGACCGGGGCCTTGCTTCCCATCCTAGGGCCCACGCACGTGCAAAATATGGCCTTGTTCCGACAAACTATGTTGTGCAACGGGCCGTTTCCTACTCATTTTCCCTAAAAGCCATAGAACTCCGCACGTGATAGCCCTGTTCGTGAAGGGTTTTTCAAGGTAATTGCCGTATCCCAATTCCGTCTTTTGCAGTGGTTACTAGGACACATAAAATGACGCCACGCGGCTCCGCGCGATTTTATGACTTCGTTTACTTCGCCAACTGTGCAAAACGGGGCCGCCGGGACATGCGGTATGGCCGTACCGGGCGCGCGGTTGCACCTGTCCACCAACGCGCTAAAAGAAAAACATTTAGCACATAAAATGACGCGTCATAGACCTAAAAACATTTTTCCCGGCATTTATTGAGCGAAGGAAAGTGTGGCCCCAGTTCAAATCCGGTCAGTTTCAGCGGATTCGGCAGGACACCGCAGGAAGTGGGGGGGATCCCAGGTGGCTACCGCGCGCATATGTCATGTGATAGGTGGTGCGTAGGAGGTATCCTAACACTGCACGGAGGTCTCTCGCAATACTGAAATGCGCACCATGTAGCTGCTTCACAAAAAAAGGCCTTTGGGAACCCCGAAAATGGAAACACCGTCGCCCGTGGGTCGGATTGGAAATCCGCGACCGGGGCCTTGCTTCCCATCCTAGGGCCCACGCACGTGCCAAATATGGCCTCGTTCCGACAAACTATGTGGTGCAACGGGCCGTTTCCTACTCATTTCCCCTAAAAGCCATAGAACTCCGCACGTTATAGCCCTGTTCGTGAAGGGTTTTTTCAATATAATTGCCGTATCCCAATTTCGTCTTTTGCAGTGGTTACTAGGACACATAAAATGACGCCACGCGGCTCCGCGTGATTTTATGACTTCGTTTACTTCGCCAACTGTGCAAAACGGGGCCGCCGGGACATGCGGTATGGCCGTACCGGGCGCGGGGTTGCACCCGTCCACCAACGCGCTAAACGGAAAACATTTAGCACATAAAATGACGTGTCAAAGAACTAAAAACATTTTTCCCGGCATTTATTGAGCGAAGGAAAGTGTGGCCCCAGTTCAAATCCGGTCAGTTTCCAGCGGATTCGGCGAGACACCGCAGGAAGCGGGGGGGGGGATCCCAGGTGGCTTCTGCGCGTATATGGCATGTGATAGGTGGTGCGTAGGAGGTATCCTAACACTGCACGGAGGTCTCTCGCAATACTGAAATGCGCACCATGTAGCTGCTTCACAAAAAAAGGCCTTCGAGAACCCCGAAAATGGAAACACCGTTGCCCGTGGGTCGAATTGGAAATCCGCGACCGGAACCTTGCTTCCCATCCTAGGGCCCACGCACGTGCCAAATATGACCTCGTTCCGACAAACTATGTGGTGCAACGGGCCGTTTCCTACTCATTTCCCCTAAAAGTCATAGAACTCCGCACGTGATAGCCCTGTTCGTGAAGGGTTTTTCAAGATACTTTCCGTATCCCAATTCCGTCTTTTGCAGTGGTTACTAGGACACATAAAATGACGCCACGCGGCTCCGCGCGATTTTATGATTTCGTTTACTTCGCCAACTGTGCAAAACGGGGCCGTCGGGACATGCGGTATGGCCGTACCGGGCGCGCGGTTGCACCCGTCCACCAACGCGCTAAATGGAAAACATTTAGCACATAAAATGACACGTCATAGACCTAAAAACATTTTTCCCGGCATTTATTGAGCGAAGGAAAGTGTGGCCCCAGTTCAAATCCGGCCAGTTTCCAGCGGATTCGGCGGGACACCGCAGGAAGCAGGGGGGATCCCAGGTGGCTACCGCGCGCATATGGCATGTGATAGGTGGTACGTAGGAGGTATCCTAACACTGCACAGAGGTCTCTCACTATACTGAAATGCGCACCATGTAGCTGCTTCACAAAAAAAGGCCTTCGGGAACCCCGAAAATGGAAACACCGTCGCCCGTGGTCGGATTGGAAATCCGCGACCGGGGCCTTGCTTCCCATCCTAGGGCCCACTCACGTGCCAAATATGGCCTTGTTCCGACAAAATATGTGGTGCAACGGGCCGTTTCCTACTCATTTCCCCTAAAAGCCATAGAACTCCGCACGTGATAGCCCTGTTCGTGAAGGGTTTTTCAAGATAATTGCCGTATCGCAATTCCGTCTTTTGCAGTGGTTACTAGGACACATAAAATGACGCCACGCGGCTCCGCGCGATTTTATGACTTCGTTTACTTCGCCAACTGTGCAAAACGGGGCCGCCGGGACATGCGGTATGGCCGTACCGGGCGCGCGGTTGCACCCGTCCGCCAACGCGCTAAACAGAAAACATTTAGCACATAAAATGACGCGTCATAGACCTAAATTTTTTTTCCAGCATTTATTGAGCGAAGGAAAGTGTGGCCCCAGTTCGGAAACCCTAGGGCGGGGACCCCGCAGATCTACCCCTATAGCTTTCTCTGTGTGACGGTGTAACAATGGATTTTTTTAATTGCTTTGGTTTGTTTAGGACATATGTACATGGGAAACCATAGGTTGGGCTTACTTTACCATAAAATAGGCTCCGTTTTAGCCGTACCAGGAGTTTGCACATACAGATCCTGGATTTTCACCAAGTGCTGGCCCATGTCTGCGAAAATCGTCAACGCCGGGTACATGCAAGGTTAGCCAAACCCTACTGTTGGAGATATGCCCAAGAGGCAATAATAAAATGGTTATTATAATATGTCTTTGAGTTTATGATAATGTTTACATACCATGCTATAATTGTATTAACCGAAACATTGATACATGTGTGTTATGTGAACAACAAGGAGTCCCTAGTAAGCCTCTTGTATAACTAGCTTGTTGATTAATAGATGATCATAGTTTCATGATCATGAACATTGGATGTTATTAATAACAAGGTTATGTCATTGATGAATGATGTAATGGACACACCCAATTAAGCGTAGCATAAGATCACGCCATTAAGTTCATTTCCTATAAGCTTTCGATACATAGTTAACTAGTCCTTCGACCATGAGATCATGTAAATAACTTATGCCGGAAGGGTACTTTGATTACATCAAACGCCACTGCGTAAATGGGTGGTTATAAAGGTGGGATTAAGTATCTGGAAAGTATGAGTTGAGGCATATGGATCAACAGTGGGATTTGTCCAGCCCGATGACGGATAGATATACTCTGGGACCTCTCGGTGGAATGTCGTCTAATTAGCTTGCAAGCATATGAATGGTTCATAAGAGACCACATACCACGGTACGAGTAAAGAGTACTTGTCAGGAGACGAGGTTGAACAAGGTATAGAGATACCGATGATCAAACCTCGGACAAGTAAAATATCGCGTGACAAAGGGAATCGGCATCGTATGTGAATGGTTCATTCGATCACTAAGTCATTGTTGAATATGTGGGAGCCATTATGGATCTCCAGATCCCGCTATTTGTTATTGGTCGGAGCGAAGTCCGAACCATGTCTGCATAGTTCGCGAACCGTAGGGCGACACACATAACGTTTGATGTCGTTTAAGTAGATATGGAATATGGAATGGAGTTCGAAGTTTTGTTCGGAGTCTCGGATGGGATCCAGGACATCACGAGTAGTTCCGGAATGGTCCGGAGAATAAGATTCATATATAGGAAGTCACTTTCCAAGTTTGGCAATGATCCGGTGAATTTATGGAAGGTGGTTTCTAGAATTATCCGGAATAAATCACTATGGAAGGAGGAGTTCCGGTGGGACTCCACAAACCCTAACCAGCCAACCAAGTGGGAGGGTGGAGTCCATGGTGGAATCCACCTCCTTGGCCGGCCAAGTAAAGGGGGAAGGGGAGAGTCCCTGTCCCTCTAGGTTTCGTTCATAAGGCGGTTTTTCTGTTGGGGTCTTATTCGAAGACTTTGGGCAAACCCTTGGGGTTCCACCTATATAATGAGGAGGAGAGGGAGGGGGCTGCCCATGGCTTGGACGCACCACCTAGGGCATCCAAGGGCCGGCGCCCAAGTGCCCCTCCCCTCTCCCCAAACCCTAGCCTCTCCTCCTCCACATAATACTCCCGCAGCCCATATGCGAAGCCCTGCCAGAGTTCTCCACCACCACCTCCACCACGCCGTCATGCTGCCAGAATTCCGAGGAGTATCTACTACTTCCGCTGCCCGCTGGAACAGGGAGGAGGACGTCGTCTTCATCAACACCGAACGTGTGACCGAGTACGGAGGTGCTGCCCGATTGTGGCACCGTCAAGATCTTCTACGCACTTTTGAAAGCGGCAAGTGATCATCTTCTGCAACAACGAGATCTAATCTCGTATGCTTTGGAAATCTTTAACGGTTAGTCTCGTTATCCCCTCGTTGCTACCGTCTAATAGATTGCATCTTGGCTTGGATTGCGTTCTCGCGGTAGGAAATTTTTTGTTTTCTATGCTACGAATCCCTACAGTGGTATCAGAGCCAGGTCTATGCATAGATTGGTTGCACGAGTAGAACACAATTGTTTTGTGGGCGTTGATGCTTTGTTGTCCTTAGATCAAGTACTTTGCATCTTTGTGGCATAGTGGGATGAAGCGGCTCGGGCTAACTTTACATGACCCCGTTCATGAGATTTTCTCCTCGCTCGACATGCAACTTGTATTGCATAAGTGGCTTTGCGGGTGTCTGTCTCTCCTACTATAGTGAAGATCCAATTTACTTTTTCTATTGACAACACTAGTATCACCGTTGTGGTTCATGTTCGTAGGTAGATTGGATCTTACTTGAAAACCCTAAACCACGTAAAATATGCAAACCAAATTAGAGGCGTCTAACTTGTTTTTGCAGGGTTTGGTGATGTGACATGGCCATGATGTGATGATGAATATGTATGAGATGATCATTATTGTATTGTGGCAACCGGCAGGAGCCTTATGGTTGTCTTTAAATTTCATGTTGAGTAGTATTTCAAAGTAGTTGTAATAGTTGCTACATGAGGTGAACAACTATGAAGACGGCGCCATGGACCTTGACGCTACGCCGACGATGATGGAGATCATGCCCGTTGATGATGGAGATCATGTCCGTGCTTTGAAGATGAAGATCGAAGGCGCAAAGACTAAAGGGCCATATCATATCACATATGAATTGCATGTCATGTTAATCCTTTATGCATCTTATTTTGCTTAGATCGTGACGGTAGCATTATAAGATGATCCCTCACATTGATATCAAGATAATAAAGTGTTCTCCCCTCGTATGCACCGTTGCCAAAGTTCGTCGTTTCGAAGCATCTCGTGATGATCGGATGTGATAGATTCTACGTTCACAAACAACGGGTGTAAGCCATGTTGCACACGCAGAATACTTGGGTTTGCTTGACGAGCCTAGCATGTACAGACATGGCCTCGGGACAACGGAAACCGAAAGGTTGAACACAAGTCATATGGATGATATGATCAACATGTTGATGTTCACCATTGAAGCTACATCATCTCACGTGATGATCGGTTTTGGTGTAGTGAATTTGGATCGTGTACCACTTAACAACTATGAGGGATGTTGTATTAAGTGGGAGTTCATTAGTAATTAGATTAAAACATGAACTAATTATCATGAACATAGTCTCGAGTAGTATTTTGAATTAATTTTGTAGTATTGGCATCCGTTTTCTACCATGCGCTAGTCTTGTAATAGAGATAGAAATACTGTTAAGTCCGACAAGAAACTTTACGGACTGGTACCGTATTGTTAAAGAATCAAGAAATGATTAAGTCCTATTGCAAACTTTTAGTAAACCTCACATTGTTGATTCAAAGAGCTATGGTTTCAATTAGTACCTAAAGTCATCTTGTCTCCGTGAAACTTGAAGTTCAAATCTGTTTGAAAAGTGAGGAGCTAGAATTTTTTTTTCCAGAAATAAGCAAGGTATGAGATATATGTGATATCTAAGACCTTATTGCAAGGTGATAGAATATAATTTGGTGAGACTACATAAACTCATAAGTTTTATGGGAATGTACGAAGGTTGAAGACGCAAGGTGTCCCAATCCTCCAACTAAGTTGGGCACTAACGATATTCGCATATCCATGAAGTGATCGTCCTTAGTATGCACCGTTGCTAAGACTCGTCGTTTCGAAGCATCTCATGATGATCGGGTGTTATAGATTCTACGTGTGCATACAATGGGTGCAAGCCAGATTTGCACATGCGAATACTGAGGTTAAACTTTACGAGCCTAGCATGTACAAACATGGTCTCGGAAAGTCGTCATGATATGATGGATAAAATTATGAGTGAAATTGTTCATCATATTACTAAGTTACTAATAGTGAAATCTGAAACACTTGTCATATGATGATCAACTTCAAAGTAAGAACCTGAAGATTATTGGTATTTGACCAACAAACCTAGAAGTTATTGAAGGTGAAGTGTTTTCTGAGAATGAGGAAAGCTAAAAGAGAAACTACAAAAGATATTTTGGCAGAAAGAAAGAAAAAGACTAGAAAGTCTATCTCAGGTGTATATAAATGATATACATGTTATGGATGTATTCCTTGTTTGGTCACATAATGAAATTCTTGGGTATTTGTACCAGATTGGTTGGTATGAGATGTCATACAGTACAACGCAATACAAGAATACGATGGTCTAAGTGACTGATAAGGAATATGGTAATAATGCACGTCTGAAACATAATAAAGTGTTATTATGTTTGTCATTGGCATTCTATCTAGCCCTTAGAATTTATAATAAAGAACTTAATAATTGTTATTTTGCTCTAGTCAAATGAAAACAATGAGTTGTTCAAATTATGACATTACTCCATGTACGATGGATAAGTTATTATAAATCTTAATGGTGAAACACACATACATAACACTGACGCTAAAATGCCATAAGGCAAATGATTTGAATTCCACTTATTTGTGGAACCGCCATTTAGGTCATGTTCGAAAGGAACGCATGAAGGAACTCCATGCAAATGGATTTTTGGAGTCATTTGATTTTTCAATCGTTTGGCGCTTGCAAACCTCTTCTAAAGAGAATGACGAAAATACCGTTCATAGGCCAAGAGTTGAACGGGCAACTAACTTAGTGGAAACATACATGATGATGTATATGGTTCACTGGGCATAGTTGTGTGCGGGAGATTCTTCTACTACATGAAAACTTACAACAACGAATTGAGTATATATATGTGGATATATTCGATAAGGAAGAAGTTTGAAACATTTGAATGGATTCAAATAAATTTCAGCATGAAGTGGAAATCATTGTAATATAAAGTCAAATATCTATGATTGGATCATGGTGGAAATATTTGAATTACGATTTTTAGCGAACATCTAAGAGAGTTATGAAATTGTTCTACAACTCATATTTCTTGGAGTATCATAGTGATGATATAGTATCCGAGAGATATATCCAAAACCTTGTTGGGTTAATGATGAGATAAAATAAAATGACGCCATTATATTTTTGTGGATTATGCTTTAGAGACTACCGCTTTTACACTAAATAGAGCATCATCATGATCCGTTGAAATGACACCATACGAGTTATGGCATGGGTATGAACCTTAATCATCATTTCTTAATTTTTTGGTATGCATAGCATATGTAAATAAGTTTACAACCAAAATCGGATGAATATCTTTGTTGGTTAATCCCAGAGATTTGATTGGGAATTCTTTCCACTATGGAGACAAAGACAAAAGTGTTTGTCAATGTTTCTTATTTCCAAGAAATTGTTTTCTAGCGAAGTATTTGAGTGGGAGGACGATAGAACTTGATAAGGCTGATGAACCTGAGCATGATGATCAGAGTAGCGCAACATCAGAAATGGTTCCGGAAGCGGCCACGAAGATCATAGCTCCCATGTCTACAAAGTGTTATAGTCATGAAGATCAAAGTACCTATTGAACCTTGTAGGTATGGTTTACTTTGTGATCAAATAAATGATTTGCGAACAAAGGATTGATTTTGAACAATGATAAACCAACTACATACAAAGAAGCTATGATGGGCCCTGACTCCGTTAAAATGGCCATGCGCCATGAAATCCAAGATAGATGAATACTTTTTGAAAGTAAATGGATCTATAAAATTGATGGACTTGGATGAAATATCCTTGAAGAAGCTCGACTTGTCGAAAAGTTGTTTACGACAAAGTTCAAAGAGTTGACTACGATAACATTAGATCTTCCGTAGCAATGCTTATAGTCTATGTGGATTATGCTAGTAGGACGGCAAAATACATTACTTATCAGAAGTGTGTATTAAAGGTGTATACAAGATACAACCAAGAGTTTTGCTGGTCCATGGAATACTAGATATGTATACAAACTTCAATTGGATGAAGTGAGTATCGCGGAGTTGGAATCTTCACCGGATGAAATTAAGTGGGAACACTGAGACATATTTATAATACTTTATGTAGATGACATATAGTTGGTTATAAATGATGTAATTATATACTTGATTAAAAGGTTTCATTAAGAAATTAACTTCAATGAAAGGATATGGATTGAAACAAATTTAGTGTCAAGATCTATGAAGATAGATTGAAACACATAATAAGTTTAAGTCAAAGTACATAGAATGGATATTGAAGTAGTTCAATATAGAAATATTAAGAAAATGTTCTTTTCATGTGAAGGTTTTACAAGACTTGAGTGTATCTGACACTCAATGAGTAAAAACACATGAGTGATTTTAGATCACGAATAATATGTACAATATCAGATGTCCTGTGCTCTAAATGGTTAGGAGCATATACCAGAATCATTCATGTGATGATCATTGGATAAACAGTAAGAATATCCCTGAGTGCTTTAGAAGAACCAAGGATATATAGTTTTGTATGAGTAATGACAAACAAATCGCTGTAAGGTGTTGCACCGATATTAGTTTGGTCACATATAAAAATAAAATTTCAATCTCAAATTAGGCTAAGTGTTGTTTAAAAGGTAGCACAATGAGCTAGAAGTTGTCTATGCTAGATTTAGATGAGTTCTAAATGTTGTGACAGATTCTACAAACAAAGGCAAAGTATGTCATTGTTTTGACAATGACTGAGGATGTTAAGTCAAGAAGTTCTTTGAGAACTTGGTGTAGTTCCGATAGTGTCAGAACTTTGAAGCTATATTGTGTGTGACAATATTAGAGACATATTTCAGACCGCGGAATTAAGGTTCCATCAGAAGACCAAACATATTTAATGCCGACTCATTTGGAAAATGAGTGATGCGTTAAGACGTAAATGAATTGCAAAATACATACGTTTCTGAGCATGTCAGATCCGTTGACTAAAACCTCTCCCGTGAGCAAAACATGATAAAGCACCGAAGGCCAAGGTGTTATATCTTTACAAATGTAAACTAGATTATTGACTCTAGTGCAAGTGGGAGACTGTTGGAGATATGCCCAAGAGGCAATAATAAAATGGTTATTATAATATGTCTTTGAGTTTATGATAATGTTTACATACCATGCTATAATTGTATTAACCGAAACATTGATACATGTGTGTTATGTGAACAACAAGGAGTCCCTAGTAAGCCTCTTGTATAACTAGCTTATTGATTAATAGATGATCATAGTTTCATGATCATGAACATTGGATGTTATTAATAACAAGGTTATGTCATTGATGAATGATGTAATGGACACACCCAATTAAGCGTAGCATAAGATCACGTCATTAAGTTTATTTGCTATAAGCTTTCGATACATAGTTAACTAGTCCTTCGACCATGAGATCATGTAAATCACTTATGCCGGAAGGGTACTTTGATTACATCAAACGCCACTGCGTAAATGGGTGGTTATAAAGGTGGGATTAAGTATCCGGAAAGTATGAGTTGAGGCATATGGATCAACAGTGGGATTTGTCCATCCCGATGACGGATAGATATACTATGGGCCCTCTCGGTGGAATGTCGTCTAATTAGCTTGCAAGCATATGAATGGTTCATAAGAGACCACATACCACGGTACGAGTAAAGAGTACTTGTCAGGAGATGAGGTTGAACAAGGTATAGAGATACCGATGGTCAAACCTCGGACAAGTAAAATATCGCGTGACAAAGGGAATCGGTATCGTATGTGAATGGTTCATTCGATCACTAAGTCATCGTTGAATATGTGGGAGCCATTATGGATCTCCAGATCCCGCTATTGGTTATTGGTCGGAGAGAAGTCTCAACCATGTCTGCATAGTTCGCGAACCGTAGGGTGACACACTTAAGGTTTGATGTCGTTTAAGTAGATATGGAATATGGAATGGAGTTCGAAGTTTTGTTCGGAGTCTCGAATGGGATCCAGGACATCACGAGGAGTTCCGGAATGGACCGGAGAATAAGATTCATATATAGGAAGTCACTTGATACGTCTCAAACGTATCTATAAATTCTTATGTTCCATGCTACTTTTATGATGATACTCACATGTTTTATACACATTATATGTCATTATTATGCATTTTCCGGCACTAACCTATTGACGAGATGCCGAAGAGCCAGCTTGTTGTTTTCGCTGTTTTTGGTTTCAGAAATCCTAGTAAGGAAATATTCTCAGAATTGGACGAAATCAACGCCCAGGGTCCTATTTTTCCACGAAGCTTCCAGAAGACCGGAGAAGTAACGAAGTGGGGCCACGAGGCGATGACACGCCAGGGCGGCGCGGCCTGGGCCCTGGCCGCGCGGCCCTGTTGTGTGGGTCCCTCGTGACGCCCCCTGACCTGCCCTTCCGCCTACTTAAAGCCTTCGTCGCGAAACCCCCAGTACCGAGAGCCACGATACGGAAAACCTTCCAGAGACGCCGCCGCCGCCAATCCCATCTCGGGGATTCAGGAGATCGCCTCCGGCACCCTACCGGAGAGGGGAATCATCTCCCGGAGGTCTCTTCATCGCCATGATCACCTCCGGATCGATGTGTGAGTAGTTCACCCCTGGACTATGGGTCCATAGCAGTAGCTAGATGGTTGTCTTCTCCTCATTGTGCTATCATGTTAGATCTTGTGAGCTGCCTATAATGATCAAGATCATCTATTTGTAATCCTACATGTTGTGTTTGTTGGGATCCGATGAATATTGAATACTATGTCAAGTTGATTATCAATCTATCATATATGTTATTTATGTTCTTGCATGCTCTCCGTTGCTAGTAGAGGCTCTGCCAAGTTGATACTTGTGACTCCAAGAGGGAGTATTTATGTTCGATAGTGGGTTCATGCCTCCATTAAATCTGGGACAGTGACAGAAAGTTCTAAGGTTGTGGATGTGATGTTGTCACTAGGGATAAAACATCGATGCTTTGTCTAAGGATATTTGGTGTTGATTACATTACGCACCATACTTAATGCAATTGTCTGTTGTTTACAACTTAATACCGGAAGGGGTTCGGATGATAACCTGAAAGTGGACTTTTTAGGCATAGATGCATGCTGGATAGCGGTCTATGTACTTTGTCGTAATGCCCCGATTAAATCTCATAGTACTCATCATGATATATGTATGTGCATTGTTATGCCTTCTTTATTTTTCAATTGCCCAACTGTAATTTGTTCACCCAACATCCGCTTATCTTATGGGAGAGACACCACTAGTGATCTCGTGGACCCCGGTCCTATTCTTTACATCCGAAATACAATCTACCGCAATTGTTCTTTACCGTTCTTCGCAAACAATCATCATCTTCCACACTATACATCTAATCCTTTGTTACAAGCAAGCCGGTGAGATTGACAACCTCACCGTTATGTTGGGGCAAAGTTCCGTGATTGTGTTGTGCAGGTTCCACGTTGGCGCCGGAATCCCGGTGTTGCGCCGCACTACACTCCGCCGCCATCAACCTTCAACGTGCTTCTTGACTCCTACCGGTTCGATAAACCTTGGTTTCTTACCGAGGGAAACTTGCTGCTGTGCGCATCACACCTTCCTCTTGGGGTTCCCAACGGACGTGTCAACTACACGCATCAAGAAAATTTCTGGCGCCGTTGCCGGGGAGATCAAGACACGCTGCAAGGGGAGTCTCCCACATCCAATTTCTTTACTTTTTTTTTCTTTCTTTACTTTTTTTTATTTACTTCTTTGTTTGCTCTTATATCAAAAACACAAAAAAATTAGTTGCTAGCTTTACTTTATTTACTGTCTTGTTCTCTATATCAAAAACACAAAAAAATTAGTTACTTACATTTACTTTATTTAGTTTGCTTTATTTACTACTGCTAAAAATGAGTAATCCGGAAGTTGAAGTTCGCTCATTTAAGCAACAAGGGGGAGAAAGTTTTAAAGATGCTTGGTATAGAATTAGCGATGCTCATCATAGGTGCATTAAGAAACACTCCACTATTATACTACTTAGGAACTTTTATGTTGGTATCTCTAGTTGGAATAGGTATGTTCTTGATACTCTTGCGGGAGGTAATTTCCTAGGCACTCCTGCTTTAGAAGCTAGTTGCATTATTGAGAGTCTAGTTGGAATACCACATGTTAATGAAGCTAAAATTGAAATCTCTCTTGAAGATGTCATGAAAAAGTTGGAAGCCATAGAGAAAGATATTCCAAGTATTGAGACTAAATTGGGAATATTACTTAATAGCACTGATAAACTTGATAAATCTCTAGGTGGAATTAATGAGAGAATTGCTGTTTTAGAAACTTGTGCTACTCATGATAATCGAACCCATAGGATTAGTGAACTTGAAGAAGCTATGGGAACTTTGGGTTCAACTTTTTCTTCTCTTAAGTTTAAGGAGAAAGCTTATGTGGGTAAGGAGCAAAAGTTTATGTATGTCTCTAAAGTGCCTAAGCCAAAAAATTATTATAGGCCTAAAATTGACAAAGCCCTTAGCACCACTACGGATGGGGGAGCATCTAAGATACCTATTGATGTTGATGCTTCGTCTCTAGACAATACTTGATTCACACTTTATGCGCCTAGCTGAAAGGCGTTAAAGAAAAGCGCTTATGGGAGACAACCCATTATTTTACTTATGCACTTTGTTTTATATTTGAGTCTTGGAAGTTGTTATTACTGTAGCAACCTCTCCTTATCTTTATTTTATTGCATTGTTGTGCCAAGTAAAGTCTTTGATAGTAAAGCCAATACTAGATTTGGATTACTGCGCAGGAACAGATTTCTTGCTATCACGAATTTGAGCAGTAGTCTCTGTAGGAAGTCAAAAAAATCTGCCAATTTACGTGCGTTATCCTCAGATATGTATGCAACTTTCATTCAATTTGGGCATTTTCATCTGAGCAAGTCTGGTGCCACTTTAAAATTCGTCTTTACGGACTGTTCCGTTTTGACAGATTCTGCCTTTTATTTCGCATTGCCTGTTTTGCTATGTTTGATGGATTTCTTTGTTCTATTAACTTTCAGTAGCCTTGTGCAATGTCCAGAAGTGTTAAGAATGATTATGTCACCTCTGAATATATGAATTATGCACTGACCCTCTAATGAGTTTGTTTTAAGTTTGGTGTGGAGGAAGTTTTCAAGGGTCAAGAGAGGGGGATGATACAATATGATCAAGAAGAGTGAAAAGTCAAAGCTTGGGGATGCCCCCGTGGTTCATCCCTGCATATTTTAAGAAGACTCAAGCGTCTAAGCTTGGGGATGCCCAAGGCATCCCTTCTTCATCGACAACTTATCAGGTTCCTCTAGTGAAACTATATTTTTATTCCGTCACATCTTATGTGCTTTACTTGGAGCGAATGTTTGTTTTTGTTTTTGTTTTTGTTTGAATAATATCGGATCCTAGCATTCCTTGTTTGGGAGAGAGACATGCTCCTCTGTTTCATATGAACACATGTGTTCTTAGCTTTATCTTTAATGTTCATTGCGAAAGTTGAACTACTTCATTCATTGTTATATTGTTGGAAACGGAAAATGCCGCATGTGGTAAATGGTTTAATGTCTTGAATAATGTGATACTTGGCAATTTTTGTGCTCATATAGATCATGTTTAAGCTCTTGCATCATGTACCTTGTACCTATTAATGAATAACTACATAGAGCTTGTTAAAATTCGGTTTGCATGATTGATCTCTAGAGTCTAGATATTTTCTGGTTGAGGTGTTTGAACAACAAGGAGACAATGTAAAGTCTTATAATAGTTACAATATGTTCATATGTGAGCTTTGCTGCACCTTTTATACTTGAGTTTGCTTCAAACAACCTTGCTAGCCTAGCCTTGTATTGAGAGGAATTCTTCTCGTGCATCCAAATCCTTGAGCCAATAACCATGCCACTTGTGTCCACCATACCTACCTACCACATGGTATTTCCCTGCCATTCCAAAGTAAATTACTTGAGTGCTACCTTTAAAATTTCTATTCTTTGCCTTTGCAATATATAGCTCATGGGACAAATAGCCTTAAAAACTATTGTGGTGAAGAATATGTACTTATGTGTCTTATTTCTTAATAAGTTGCTTGTTGAGCGGTAACCATGTTTCTGGGGACGCCATCAACTTTTACCTTTGTTGAATATCATGTGAGTTGCTATGCATGTTCGTCTTGTCTGAAGTAAGGGAGATTTTCATGATCAAATGGTCTGAGTATGCATAATGTTAGAGAAGAACCTTGGGCCGCTAACTAAAGCCATGATTCATGGTGGAAGTTTCAGTGTGGACAACTAATCCTCAATCTCTTATGAGAATATTAATTGTTGTTGAATGCTTATGCATTAAAGAGGAGTCCATTATCTCGTTGTCTATGTTGTCCCGGTATGGATGTCTAAGTTGAGAATAATCAAAAGCGAGAAATCCAATGCGAGCTTTCTCCTTAGACCTTTGTACGAGCGGCATAGAGGTACCCCTTTGTGACACTTGGTTGAAACATATGCTATGCAATGATAATCCGTGTTAATCCAAGCTAATTAGGACAAGGTGCGGGCACTATTGGTATACTATGCATGAGGCTTGCAACTTATAAGATATCTTATACATAACACATATGCTTTATTACTACCGTTGACAAAATTGTTTCTTGTTTTCAAAATGAAAAGCTCTAGCACAAATATAGTAATCAATGCTTCCCTCTGCGAAGGGCCTATCTTTTACATTGTTGTTGAGTCAGTTTACCTATTCTATCTATCCCAGAAGCAAACACTTGTGTCAACTGTGTGCATTGATTCTTACATGTTTACCTATTGCACTTGTTATATTACTTTGTGTTGACAATTATCCATGAGATATATATGTTGAAGTTGAAAGCAACCGCTAAAACTTATATCTTCCTTTGTGTTGTTTCAAAGCTTTCTACTAAGAATTTATTGCTTTATGAGTAACTCTTATGCAAGTCTTATTGATGCTTGTCTTGAAAGTATTATTCATGAAAAGTCTTTGCTATATGATTCATTTGTTTACTCATTATCTACATCATTGCTTCGAATCGCTGCATTCATCTCATATGCTTTACAATAGTATGATCAAGATTATGATAGCATGTCACTTCAGAAATTATCATTGTTATCGTTTACCTACTCGAGGGCGAGTAGGAACTAAGCTTGGGGATGCTTGATACGTCTCAAACGTATCTATAATTGGACGAAATCAACGTCCAGGGTCCTATTTTTCCACGAAGCTTCCAGAAGACCGGAGAAGTAACGAAGTGGGGCCACGAGGCGACGACACGCCAGGGCGGCGGCCCTGTTGTGTGGGTCCCTCGTGACGCCCCCTGACCTGCCCTTCCGCCTACTTAAAGCCTTCGTCGCGAAACCCCCAGTACCGAGAGCCACGATACGGAAAACCTTCCAGAGACGCCGCCGCCGCCAATCCCATCTCGGGGGATTCAGGAGATCGCCTTCGGCACCCTGCCGGAGAGGGGAATCATCTCCCGGAGGTCTCTTCATCGCCATGATCACCTCCGGATCGATGTGTTAGTAGTTCACCCCCGGACTATGGGTCCATAGCAGTAGCTAGATGGTTGTCTTCTCCTCATTGTGCTATCATGTTAGATCTTGTGAGCTGCCTATCATGATCAAGATCATCTATTTGTAATCCTACATGTTGTGTTTGTTGGGATCCGATGAATATTGAATACTATGTCAAGTTGATTATCAATCTATCATATATGTTATTTATGTTCTTGCATGCTCTCCGTTGCTAGTAGAGGCTCGGCCAAGTTGATACTTGTGACTCCAAGAGGGAGTATTTATGCTCGATAGTGGGTTCATGCCTCCATTAAATCAGGGACAGATGACGTAAAGTTCTAAGGTTGTGGATGTGATGTTGCCACTAGGGATAAAACATCGATGCTTTGTCTAAGGATATTTGTGTTGATTACATTACGCACCATACTTAATGCAATTGTCTGTTGTTTACAACTTAATACCGGAAGGGGTTCGGATGATAACATGAAAGTGGACCTTTTAGGCATAGATGCATGCTGGATAGCGGTCTATGTACTTTGTCGTAATGCCCTGATTAAATCTCATAGTACTCATCATGATATATGTATGTGCATTGTTATGCCTTCTTTATTTGTCAATTGCCCAACTGTAATTTGTTCACCCAACATCTCGCTTATCTTATGGGAGAGACACCACTAGTGATCTGTGGACCCCGGTCCTATTCTTTACATCTGAAATACAATCTGCTGCAATTGTTCTTTACTGTTCTTCGCAAACAATCATCATCTTCCACACTATACATCTAATCCTTTGTTACAGCAAGCCGGTGAGATTGACAACCTCACTGTTACGTTGGGGCAAAGTTCTGTGATTGTGTTGTGCAGGGTCCACGTTGGCGCCGGAATCCCTGGTGTTGCGCCGCACTACACTCCGCCGCCATCAACCTTCAACGTGCTTCTTGACTCCTACTAGTTCGATAAACCTTGGTTTCTTACTGAGGGAAACTTGCTGCTGTGCGCATCACACCTTCCTCTTGGGGTTCCCAACGGACGTGTCAACTACACGCATCATCACTTTCCAAGTTTGGAAATGATCCGGTGAATTTATGGAAGGTGGTTTCTAGAATTATCCGGAATAAATCACTATGGAAGGAGGAGTCCCGGTGGGACTCCACAAACCCTAACCAGCCAACCAAGTGGGAGGGTGGAGTCCATGGTGGACTCCACCTCCTTGGCCGGCCAAGTAAAGGGGGAAGGGGAGAGTCCCTGTCCCTCTAGGTTTCGTTCATAAGGCAGTTTTTCTGTTGGGGTCTTATTCTAAGACTTTGGGCAAACCCTTGGGGTTCCACCTATATAATGAGGAGGAGAGGGAGGGGGATGGCCATGGCTTGGCCGCACCACCTAGGGCATCCAAGGGCCGGTGCCCAAGTGCCCCTCCGCTCTCCCCAAACCCTAGCCTCTCCTCCTCCACATAATACTCACGCAGCGCATATGCGAAGCCCTGCCGGAGTTCTCCACCACCACCGCCACCACGCCGTCGTGCTTCCAGGATTCCGAGGAGGATCTACTACTTCCGCTGCCCGCTGGAACGGGGAGGAGGACGTCGTCTTCATCAACACCGAACGTGCGACCGAGTACGGAGGTGATGCCCGATTGTGGCACCGTCAAGATCTTCTACGCGCTTTTGAAAGCGGCAAGTGATCATCTTCTGCAACAACGAGATCTAATCTCGTAGGCTTTGAAAATCTTCAAGGGTACATGCAAGGTTAGCCAAACCCTACATCACACTTGTGCACATATGCTAGGGACATATGCAAGTTTTTAAGCGGTTCCGACGCTCCGGTGATCTATATCTTCGGAAACCCTAGGGCGGGGACCCCGCAGATCTACCCCTATAGCTTTCTCCGTGTGACGGTGTAACAATGGATTTTGTTTTATTTTCTTTGGTTTGTTTAGGACATATGTACATGGTAACCATAGGTTGGGCTTACTTTACCATAAAATAGGCTCCGTTTTAGCCGTACCAGGAGTTTGCACATACAGATCCTGGATTTTCATCAAGTGCTGGCCCATGTCTGCGAAAATCGTCAACGCCGGGTACATGCAAGGTTAGCCAAACCCTACATCACACTTGTACACATATGCTAGGGACATATGCAAGTTTTTAAGTGGTTCCGACGCTCCGGTGATCTGTATCTTCGGAAACCCTAGGGCGGGGACCCCGCAGATCTACCCCTATAGCTTTCTCCGTGTGACGGTGTAACAATGGATTTTTTTTATTTGCTTTGGTTTGTTTAGGACATATGTACATGGGAAACCATAGGTTGGGCTTACTTTACCAAAAAATAGGCTCCGTTTTAGCCGTACCAGGAGTTTGCACATACAGATCCTGGATTTTCACCTAGTGCTGGCCCATGTCTGCGAAAATAATCAACGCCGGGTACATTCAAGGTTAGCCAAACCCTACATCACACTTCTGAACATATGCTAGGGACATATGCAAGTTTTTAAGCGGTTCGGACGCTCCGGTGATCTGTATCTTCGGAAACCCTAGGGCGGGGACCCCGCAGATCTACCCCTATAGCTTTCTCCGTGTGACGGTGTAACAATGGATTTTTTTATTTGCTTTGGTTTGTTTAGGACATATGTACATGGGAAACCATAGGTTGGGCTTACTTTACCATAAAATAGGCCCCGTTTTAGCCGTACCAGGAGTTTGCACATACAGATCCTGGATTTTCACCAAGTGATGACCCATGTCTACGAAAATCGTCAACACCGGGTACATGCAAGGTTAGCCAAACCCTACATCACACTTGTGCACATATGCTAGGGATATATGCAAGTTTTTAAGCGGTTCCGACGCTCCGGTGATCTGTATCTTCGGAAACCCTAGGGCGGGGACCCCGCAGATCTACCCCTATAGCTTTCTCCGTGTGACGGTGTAACAATGGATTTTTTTATTTTCTTTGGTTTGTTGAGGATATATATACATGGGAAACCATAGGTTGGGCTTACTTTACCATAAAATAGGCTCCGTTTTAGCCGTACCAGGAGTTTGCACATACAGATCCTGGATTTTCACCAAGTGCTGGCCCATGTCTGTGAAAATCATCAACGCCGGGTACATGCAAGGTTAGCCAAACCCTACATCACACTTGTGCACATATGCTAGGGACATATGCAAGTTTTTAAGCGGTTCCGACGCTCCGGTGATCTGTATCTTCGGAAACCCTAAGGCGGGGACCCCGAAATCTACCCCTATAGCTTTCTCCGTGTGACGGTGTAACAATGGATTTTTTTATTTGCTTTGGTTTGTTTAGGACATATGTACATGGGAAACCATATGTTGGGCTTACTTTACCAAAAAATAGGCTCCGTTTTAGCCGTACCAGGAGTTTGCACATACAGATCCTGGATTTTACCCCTACAGTCTATAATCTCGCTCGAGTTTTGGGACCATTTCCACCCTCCGATGCTCGATTTCTGACGACACACAATATTGATACACTTAAGAACTTGAGACCCACATAGCGATACAATTAAAGCACTTAAAAAACTAGACCCAAGCACGAACCGAAACACTTAAATAACTACACCCACACACAGGAACCAAAACACTTAGAACTACACCCACAGAGGAACCAAAACACTTAAAGAACTAGACCCACACACAAACCAAAACATTTAAAGAACTACACCCACACACGAACAAAGCACTTAACACTGGGTCGACGCATGACCCGCTAGACACACGGACTCGACACACACACATATTAATCAGAGAAGTCGAAATCTTCGTCCTCGCCGGGGTGTCCTCTGAAGCGGTAGTTGTGAGGTTCCACGACCACCGTTCATCATCCTCCCCCCATGTCGACGCCTCTCCTTTGGCATACACTGCTTCAACCGCGGCCTTCCTCTGCCGCTTTCCCACCCTCCTCTCTCTCCTGTACGTCTGCTTGTCCTTCCAGAATGCGCGCTCTGCCTCGACGGCTCCGGGACGGTCTCTGCGCCACTGTGCCATGAACTGCTCGTCCGCCTCGGTGGTATCAATCCGCCGCTGGCCAGACCTGTACCGCCGCGCTTCACTCTGTGAGCGAAGTAGCGGCTCACAGGAGAGACTTCGGGCTTCCGTCGGAGACCCGACCTCCGGAAGTTCAATTCGTGGCGCGGCCGGCCAAACCTCCAAGCCGCAACATCGTATGCGCGGGCAGCAGCCTCCTTCGTGTAGAAGGTGCCGAGCCACACACGCACACCACCGGCGGTGATTTCAGACGCGAAATCGCCCGCAGCCCGCTGGCGAATACCGATGAAGCTCGTGTTGCTAGGGCGACGAGGAGCCATCTCGACGGCAGCTGAGCTCAGAGGATTCTATGGTGTTTTTGGATGAGAGAGTTGATGAGGAGAGAAATGTTGCTGGTGATGTTAGTGGAGAAGACATGGCTATATATAGGACGATGACGGCTGAAACGGCGGGAGAAAATGGGCGCGAGAAGAATGGCGGGGAAAAAAGGGCGGGAGGGAAGGAGCGGGGAAAAATGGCGGGAATGTTGGACGAAAAATTGGCGGGAAGCTGTGCCGACGGCCTGGCCGTCGGCCCACATAGAGGGAAACTGTGCCGACGGCCTGGCCGTCGGCACAGTTTGACGCCGTTTACCACCTGCTGACACCGTTGTCGGTGGCTGTCGGTGGCCCTACCATCTGCCCATGTGCCGACGGCTAGGTTGCGTGCCGTCGGCACAGACGGGGTGTGTGCCGACGGCTGAACTGTGCCGACGGCGGCCTTCGGCCCTGGAAGTGCTGTGCCGACGGCCAAGCTGTGCCGATGACCACTTTACTGGGCTGACGGCGAGGCAGGCTGTGCCGACGGCGGCCGTCGGCACAGATTCTGGCCGTCGGCCCCTCGACGGGTTCCCGTAGTGTATGGAAAATTGGACATGGAGCTAGTATGTCTGAGTGACCCACTGGCTAGAATCGTTGAACCAACAAGGTTCTACCACTGCAAAATTCACAGTTTTAGTAAGCATCCTGCTGGAGACTTTCCCTGTCACATATCTTTATCTTTACCTACTAATAAAGAAAGTAAGGTTTCTCCCCATAAATTTCATCCGTTTTTGAATTGCCCATAATTTTCGGTCAAAATTACGGCAAATGCCACCGACAAGTGAATACAGCGCGTGGTTCGTTCCAATGATTCATCGCTGGTTGATTCGATTCCCCTACTTGGTCGGTCTCCTTCGTGGCGTCGCGTGGCCCATCGGCCCAACAACACTTGATATTGCCAGCCTACGGTTCATCGCTGGAAGCTTAAAGCATTTACATGAGCCCACGTACGAATGCTCGCGCTCATATATATACTCCGATCCATGAGCTCGATCAGCAGAAATCAATCAACTTTTGTTAGGGTTTCTTCGTCTCGGTGGGCGCCGCTGGCGCATCTTGATCGCGCTCTGGCCTTCCCGCATCTGCTGATGCCTCCGTTGGAGATGACCGTCACGAAGCGTCTCTTGCCGGCGGATTTGGCGCCGTAAGAGGCGGCATCGTCGACGCTGACGACGGCCGAACCCCCGTCCGGCTACCTCGCGCAGCGCGTTGGTGCGGAGGTGCGTCGGCGTGTGCTCCAGTCCGGAACCCAAAACGCCCCGGCAGCTGCGGGCTGCGGCCATCTACTCGGCCATCCGACACAAAAGCATCTTTGCATCTCACGCCTGGTGCCACACGAGACAAGACGCCTGATGTTGCTACATCCGGCGCGACGCCGCTGCGACGGCAGCATGAGCGTCTCTCACAACATCGACACCCCATCCGGGCCTTCACGAGTGAATTCCTGCTTAGTGTCTTTTCAGTGCTGCAAGATGAAGTAGGCGCAGATGAGGAACGAGAGGTTCGTCCCTGCCGGCGCCACGGCGGGCAGTGTGGTGGCTTAATCCCCTTCTGCCTCTAAATCTAAACTGAATTGTTATTGCGATCTACGTATGTAAAATCTGCTGCTTTTGGTTGAATTTTGTGCCCTGCATACTTTGTAGGTGGATAATCTGCAGGCACTTACTGAGGTGGAGGTGAGCTGGCCCAGCGAATATTTAATTCAATTCTCTTCCATATGTTGCCTTGACTGATTTGATCTCTCAGATATGCTCTCACATTGTTCGCGAAACACACAACTTCCCATTGCCCATCGCTGCAGATGCCGGAGCACGGATTAATTTGATTTATGTGTGTGGTTAGAGCATACAAAGTTTTGTTTTGCTCAAAACATGTACAACGCTTAGCTGCAGATAGATTTTTCATGAATTATTCTACACAGAGAAATTGTCAACGAAGTGGGTACGCTCTATTAGATCAATTATTTAAATTTACCTTTTACCCTGCAGACCGTATCCTTGATGTTATTATGCACCGATTAAATTACAAAGTTTCTTCAGCTAGCTAATATGCTTGTGGTACAAGTTTATTTTATCTGATGTGGGGTTTTGGAGGCAAAACAGGACATAGAAGTCAATATGACAGTTGTGAGTGATTAGATCTGCCCCAGTTGTGAGACTGTTAGTCCGCCGAAAAATACTGCGTTTGCGATCAATGCAATAACGGAAAATTATGAAACTGCAATGAGTACATATGTTGCTAAAGAAATAATCTGGAAGAAACCTCCTAAATTAAAGTTCAAGTTAAATATTGATGCCTCCTATGTGATGACTGGTTCGGGATCGGCGGGTGTAATGCTTGGAAATGAGAAGGGTGAGGTTTTGGGGGGTATGGCGTGTCCCCTTGAGAATCTCTTATGTGCAACGACTGCGGAAGCATATGCTATGCTGAAAGGTTTGGAGTTTTTGGATAAATTTGGGTGTTCTTCATGTATAATTGAATCTGATTCTCTTGAATTGATCCTAGCTTGTACTGGAGAGATGGAAATTAATGGTCCTTACACGGCTATCCTAGCGGACTGTTTTCAGAAGGCAAGTGAAATAATGGATATCCAGTTTATGCATTATAACGGGGAGGCTAACGAAGTGATCGACCCATGAGTTAGCTCGGTTTGCTTTTAGCTCTTAGGAGATTCTTAGTTGGATGGATGATCCACTGGATTTTATTTTACCCTTTGTTTTTAGGGATGTGAACCTGTTCACAAACTTGTAACTGTACTTGTGGTTCCGGCAGCAAGTTTCACACGCACTCTTTTCCTTCCGGGGTATCGAAGGGGACTGGAAGGGTTTTAATGAGGCGGTTTGCTTGCCTAATAGTATATTATTCCTTTTCAAAAAAAAAAAAAGATCTGCCCAAGTTGTGAGTGATTAGATCTGCCGGCGGGGACTCGGAGGCTAGGATATTTTTATCCTTCAAGATTATTAGCGTTGTCTTTTTTTTCTTCTGATGCAACGCACGGGTATTTGTGCTAGTGAAAGTAAATGCATGAATGGGGGCAGAGTTGTTTTCTTGTTGATGACGACGTTCCGGTCGCTAATAACGGCATGTCGGGTGGATCTGCCGTTTCGATGAATCCATATGTGCTGGTCAGCAAATACAGGACCAGTCGTCCAGTCGGTGCCAATTCGCCAAACAGATATCGGCATGTAGCTGTATCATGCATCTTATCCTTCTCAGGTCGTCTGGATCCAAGGTTGGTCTTCACCTCTTCTCTGACTAGTTAGATACCATTCCAATAGCTTCAACGCTTAGTAGGCCCAAGTGCATTAATTCATTACTGCATATATACATGGGGATGGAGTCGGGAGACGCAGCACACCGGAGTTGACTGACATCAAAGCCCACAGGATGATGAGAGTGTGCGCTTTTCTCGTCGTCCTCATCGCCGGCGCGGCCAACGCCGAGCCCTCTCCCGACCCTACGCACAAGGACTGCCACCCGGGGGACAAGTCGGCGCTGCTCGCCATCAAGGCCGCCCTCGGAGAGCCCTACCACTTCGCGTCGTGGACGCCCGACAACCCCTGCTGCGACTGGTACGACGTGACCTGCGACCTCTTCACCGGCCGCGTCGTCGGCCTCGCCGTCTTCCAGGACGCCAACCTCACGGGCACCATCCCCAGCGCCCTCGCCGGCCTCCCCCACCTGCAGAACCTCGTGCTGCACCACCTCCCGGCGCTGTCGGGCCCCATTCCGCCGGCCATCGCCAAGCTCTCCAACCTCTCCAGCCTCACCATCTCCTGGACCGCCGTGTCGGGCCCCGTGCCGTCCTTCCTGGGCGCGCTCAAGAAGCTCACCTTCCTCGACCTCTCCTTCAACTCGCTCGCCGGCGCCATCCCGGCGTCGCTAGGGACCATCCCAAACCTGTCCGGCATCAACCTCAGCCGCAACCGCCTCGCCGGCGCCGTCCCGATGCTCCTCAGCAAGTCGGCGGACCAGGTCTACCTCTGGCTGTCGCACAACAACCTCACGGGTGTTGGCCCAGACCCGGCAGTACTTTCGCCGTTCTGTTACCAAACACAGCCCCTGTACGTCGAGTACTTTCCGACGTAGACGACGAAGCGATTTCCGGCGAGACACGCACGTACCGAACCACAATCCGTCGGGATGCACACGTATAGTAAGCAAACGAACTGATCAATCTTTAGATCAGCTAGCACTACTCACAACTCACGTACGCAAAACTGATTGGATTGCCAAAGGGCCATATCGGTCCTTGGTTAACTTTTCTATTCAACTCACGGTGTGTTACAAACCTAGCTATTACATGAGAATATATAGTAGGCAAACAACCACCAGCACGAGTCGAACTACTGCTCGTATACTACATGGACTAGGACACACAGCGTATCCAAGTCCTACTCTGCAGAACTACCTATGAGCACGACACCGTTCCGGTGTCTGTCGTGATTATTCCTAACAACGGGCCCCATCCCGGCCGAGTTCGCCGCTGTGAACTTCGCGCACCTCGACCTGTCGCGCAACGCCCTGGCCGGCGACGCGTCGGGCCTCTGCGGCCGGGGGAAGGAACTGCAGTACGTCGACCTGTCTCGCAACGCCTTCGAGTTTGACCTGTCGGCCGTGGTGTTCCCGGAGCAGCTCGACTTCGTCGACGTCAGCCACAATGCCATCAGTGGCGGCGTCCCGGCGCAGGTGGCGAGCCTGACCAACCTGCAGTTCTTCAACGTCAGCTACAACCGGCTCTGCGGCGTGCTGCCCACCGGCGGGAGGATGGCGACCTTTGATCTCTACAACTTCCAGCACAACAAGTGCCTCTGCGGCGCTCCCCTTCCTCAGTGCAAGAAATAGAAATCATCCGGTATGACAGAGTGTCCTTGCCCCGGAAAGTTCCTATGGGCTCAAAATTTTATTGAACGTACTCCCTCCGTTTTCCGTTTAAATCGACGCCAGTTGTGCACAGAAAATAGCTTATGCATGTACATTCCTCGCGTCGTTCAACGTGAACAGAGGTAGTATACTAGTATGATGTATCTCTAGATTAAAAAATAAGAGTTGCACTGAAATAAAGTCAACATGTGCTAATTTGTGATAAAACGCCCGGAAAGTACCATGTGCACACGAGCACAAGTGCTCCTTGGACTTTTGGATTTCTGAAAATTTTCAAAACCTCGTTCTTTTATGTTTTCAAAAATTATGGCATTAAATATGTAGATAGATTTAGACACGAGGAGTGTAGTCAAAAAAGTCCCATTAAAAAATACTTTGTATTTTCGAAAATACAAAAAAAACAAATTTCTGACTATAAATAGTAGTACAATAGTACGTATATTTTGTCAGTGTACTGTCAGAAATTTGTCTTTTTTCATCTCCAAAAATATAACGTATTTTTTGACGAGACTTTTTTGGTTCCAATCCTCGTATACACATTTATCTACATATTTAATGTCATAATTCTTGAAAGTAGAGAAATATGAGAATCTGAAATTTTCAAAAATCCAAAAGTGAAGGGAGCACTGACTCCCATGTGCACAAAATTCTTGTCCTAAAACGCCATGATATATCCATCAGGACCCGGCCGGGCTTTCTCCTTGGGTGAGTTCCTAATGGCTTCCCATATTTCTTCCCGGAGAACTCAGTTTCTATATTGACAAGATCATAGTGATTCATGCCGATATAATCCATATCCAATCTGAATTGTCTCTCCATAACATGCCAAGACGCTGCTTGTAATGTTGGTAAAGGGTGTCCTCAATATATACTAGATTTAAATGTGCGCCTTGGCGCACGATCCCGTGAAATTCGCACAAATTTACAGTTTGTAAGAAGATAAAAATCAAGTGAAAAAATATTATTTTCTTTAAGAATTCCTTCCAAGATAATATCTACATGGTCACAAAATCTGAGAAACTCGTGGTTTTCTCGTAAATATAAATATGAGATGAAGACATCCATGACACCAAATAGCATCAACAGAACCTTTCCTGTTTGCGATAAGACTCGACTGAATACTTTGCGTTATCCGAGCATACATATATGAAAACTGATAAATAACGAAGATATCCTTTGAATACATAAGGAAAATAGAACATGGGCAAATAATTTTCCATTCCCATTAAAAATCTGCTCTCTTTTCTCTCACCCACACATCGAAACAAGCAGATTACTGCTTTTATTCAGAGAACATTTACCTAGTTTGATTCACCCACACATCGGATACAATACGAAACAAGCAGATTAATACTTTTATTCAGAGAACATTTACCTAGTTTGCTTCAAGGTCTCTAACTCAAGTTCTTGTGGTAATTCTCCGTTGTATGGTATGCTCCAGCGACTGTCACCTGCTTATATACTTCTTGATGTTTGCCTCCAACTCGACCCTGCACTGCCCTGCCATCGCTGATGGATAGTTGTGTCTCCTTTTTCCTCCCCAACTTGTGCTCCTTGGTGAACATGAATACTCAGATGGAGCCTCTTGATGGGCCTTTCGCAACTTTCACATTGTTAAATGATTCAGCAAACGTCGTATTAACAATACATGAAATTTTGTTTTGAGAAAGCAGTAATTGAAGAACACACATGATTTGCGTCGTTTCGAAGGAAGCACGAAACAACACACGGTGACTGTTGCAGCTTGAACCTACTTCATACATACAACCAAACTACAAAAACCGCGGCTTGCCGCACAAGCCTATAGAACGCAGCCTGTCATGATCGTCGTTGAAATTCTTTAAAATCCTATAGTGTTACACATAGATACATAAACAAACATAGTGTGCCTTGTAGATAGTATGTTTGTCCTAAACTAAGTGGTTAACAAATACAACTTCTGCTAGCTAAATAAGCAACCATAACTTCCCAGGTCTAAATGCATTCATCTTTAATTCTAGGTATAATTTTGAAAAGAGAACAAAAAAACAATCGAGTGATTTAATAATTCAGCAGCAGGTGGTAGGCAAACAAATGAGTAGCATCGTAAAAATATATATACTATGCATATGCAAACAAATATGATGACATATAGCAAAGACCATCACTTTATTTGTTGTGGGAAAAAATTATTCAGGGAACAGAACCTAGACCTACAATATATGTGTTGGATGGACCAGAGCACAAAATGAATTTTGTTCATACTACAAATGTTAAAGTTATTTGTCTCTGAAGTGTGTCAATAGAGGCAAGATAAGAAAAAACACAAGTATGTGAGAACATCCAAACCAATAGAAATATGCACTAAGGCTGTGTCAACACAAACTCTCAAGCATACATAACCATCATCTGTTATGTATACTAAAGTTTCGCTTTACTGCAAGCATAACCTAGACAATAAGAGGGGAGAATGGTCGAAATGAATAAAGGTTAGGCACAGGAAAAAGTTATCGATTGCAGCACTTTACTTTCTTTAACTAATGTATAGATGACACCTCCTCTTCCACTTTTTTATCCTTTCCAAATTATATTGAAGCTATTGAATTTGTAGACATATTAAATTTCCATAACAATGATAGAAAGCCTTATACAGAAAAGTTCAGTTCTTTCTATGCCTTAACATTCTAGTTCTAGTAGTTTATCACCATATTAACCTTAATTATTTTCTGCTAAACAAATTTGCGTAGGACTATGCATATTACTCGATCTGATGATTCAATTTGGGTTAACGTATGTTCGCCGGAAGTTGTGGAAACAATGTGACCAACCAATGCAAAGAAGTGGCAAGCACTCCTATGACACTTTAACCCCATTGCCTTACTAGCGACGAGAGAAGGTTCGGAAATATCCGAATGTCCGAACCAAAAGAAGGAGCAAGGACCGAGGAGTGCAAGCTAACCATCATTCGTGAAAGAGGGAGAGAGGCACCTCGCAGTGTTGCATAGAGTGTCAAACATGCAATTTTCTACTCAATTTCATGCTTCAGACAATAATTGCATGTCTGAAGAACATTCAAGCAAAACCTAACCAGGCCATAAAGAACTAACATGGTTTGCGGCGGGGTGGCCAACATGTTGGAGCCAAATTGTTTTAAAATTCTGCATATGTCACAAAACTGAAATACATTCGGTTTGAGTGTATAAAGTTAGGATAACAATATAATGATCAACATGTTTAGTGAAAAGGACATATCATATGGTAATATGGTAAGAAAATAGAACACGAGTCCACAACCCACACACCTTTCTCTAGCAGAAAGGGCACAGTTCCTTGGCTCCATGACCTTGTGCATCTCTCTCAAAAAATCTTGATAGAATTCAAAAAAAAAAATTAAATTCTAAAAATTACTTGAGAAATAGAACGTGACATATTTATATACCTGACCTATTAGTAACTAAAACCGAGAGAGGCATGTGAAGAAAAAAAGCACAGGGCACCAAAGAACTGTTTCCGCCTGAATAGAGTAGAACACAACCAGGTAAATCCTCCATTAAATTTAATAAATAGATAATGCATCATACTCCATGGAAGTTTTGTTAATTACATTGTCTTTCTTGCAGCTACTAAAAGAGTTTCAGCTATGATGCTCAAACCAATAAAGCGGAGCGCCATTAGGCTGATAGCTACCTGGGCTGTAACACAACAATATCTTTGAATGGGAAAATATTTTATTCACCCCATCGCCTAGCTACCATGTAATTAGCTATGTGTCCACCCCTCCGGTAAGTATCCCCGTTAGCTCCGGAGGAACCTTAGCTAAAACAGAGTAAGACTGTATGCCTGTAATGCGAGTACTTACAGTACGACTTGTGATGAAAAGTGTTTTCATTGTCCACCGATTATATGCACTAGACATAATCGGTGATGCTTTGCTGGTATGTGATACACGGGTTTTCACACCTGATTCACCACGTATAGCTTTACATCACAGCCAATCTGCACTTTCGGACTACGATTCCTATCGAAAACAATAGTTACAATCTAGGATTAATTAGGAACCACTCAAAAGTAAGGATGGGGAATGCTATCTTCAAAGATACGGATCACACGCGACTACAAATTTGTGCTTGACTACTGACTGGAGAATGGGTGGACCATTAATCATGTGTGTATTTGCATCATGAAAATGAAAGCCATAACTGCAAATACACATCAAGGAAACAAGAAACATAACTTTAGGAGAAGCATTTTAAACTCAATATCATTTTGACAGCCAAGAAAAAACTCATGTTCGTTTACTATGCTCCATGACCTAATATTCTTTGAGATGTAACTAAATTACTTGTGTTAAGATTTCCCCATTGTTGAATCTGTTAGCTGAACTGAATAGTAGCGGGGCATTGCACATTGATATCGGAGTTATCGGGAAATAGGCATAAAAAGTCGTTATTTAGGGACTCAACACCCTAGATGTGTGCAGGGTAGTAGACATCACACGTATAAAAACACATACATTGATCGGCTTCACACATTTTGCCCGTAAGTCCATGATCTGAATAAGTTTATGTCATGTGCACTAAGCAAAACAGTACGGAATGACCAACTTGCTTCCATTACAATCATTATATATCACAACTTAATGAGCAGCACCTGCGCAACAAAAAAAGAGACAATGACGCGAGGAACTATAGCCGAGAATTTGCATTGCTTCAAAATTAGGTTGGCAGGAGCAAACACTACATGTTTATATGTAGCCCTGACAAAAAAAACTATATTCTTTAGTTGTCTTTTTCGTTCAGTCCTTAGATTCATAGAAACTGTATGTCCTTTCATCATCATGACATTTCGAAACATGAATTAGAAAGATGGAAGTGATACATACCTTTGTGCTCATGCATTCTTTATCACTTTCAAGAGTGTTAATGCTTCGTTGTACCAAAGAGCCTTCCGGGTTGATGATTGGTGAACTCCTGCCCATCATTCCACCAAAAGTAGATCCTATGCTGGTTCATTTACTCAAACATCTATCATGATTGATCTGCTCAACGAGTTAGCATTGGTTTTATGAAGGGCATCTTCGCGGAAGACTGGGGTTCCAACACTGATCTCCAGCATGGAAAGAAACTTCTCCTTGCATATTAGAGCTCCAATCCTCTAGTGATTTTCTTTTTTAGGCCCTGGCCGTACTGCAAGTGGCATCACTCGTTCACCCATACCACCAATGACTGCAAGGGGTTTCGTCAGCAGATCCAAGCGGCGATAGAACAAGGCCGATTGCTCTTTGGACAGTTCGCCATGAAAGTGGACACACAGCCGTTTCCTGGCGTCAACATGGTGGAACCCAATCAATCCGCGAGGTGTCGGCTAGATTTCTCGTTCGATGTTAACATGGCAGGGCCTGTACGCCCCCATGGCAAGGATAAAGAAGAAAGCAGTCACTCCCGCGGCAAGGAAAAAGAGGAGGCCGACCCACGCGATGGGCCCCGATACGATGACAGGCGTTACCTCACCGAGGAACAAGTGAGAAGCGTGCGATATCAACGACCACTCTCCACGCATCTCCTTAACAAATATGAGCATCAGTATGACCGACGTCGCCAGTACGACAGAGATGACGAGAGATACCATCGGTCTGACGTAGACAATAGAAGACATCGTCGGTATGATAGAGATGACGAAGGACATGAACACCGCTCTAAGGGGAGGTCAAGGGAGCAGGAGGACATGGATAGACACTGGGACTGTCCTTTCTTTAAGCACTGCTGGGACTCAGGAATGAGCCGATTGCCCACAATCGACAACTGCCCGGAGTGTAGACGGCAGAAGAGAGACGCAGGAGAAGTTTCAGTTTTCAAGTGTCTAGGGCCTCTCCCACCATAGAACAAGCGAGCTGAGTCATCTCAAGATGAAGACTTTGAGGAGTCAGAAGATGAAGAAGAGGACAGATATCACCGGCCAAGGTGGTGTCCTGATGGACTCAGCCACTCTCAGAAGCGTAGGGTTCAGCGGCTACGTAGCTTGGAGCAAGCCGAGGCGCAATACCTGCACACGTTGAGGAAAGCGCGGCCCGATCTGGCCGTGAAGATTCAGCAAACTTTGGACGAGGAGAGTCGTCCACAGAAGAAAGTGTGGCGCCCCAAGCAAGCAAAAGCCGATGTGGGGTACATCGGCTGGCACAAACATGGTGTTCATACTCCCGTCGGAGTTCCGTCCGCCAGGAATTGAAGAAGTGCCGATAGCCCAGTTTGACTGCGGTCCACGGCCAGTCATCTTTGAAAAGCCACGAGAGAAGGGCTACAAACATATGAAGGCCCTATACCTGAAAGGTTATATCAATGGGCAGCCTGTCGGCAGGATGTTGGTTGACACGGGAGCGGCAGTCAATATAATGCCATATTCCATGCTACGGCATTTGGGACGCTCTAGCGTAGACTTGATCAAGACCAACGTCACACTGAACGACTTCAACGGCCAAGCCTCAGGGACGCAAGGCGTTCTGAACGTGGATCTAACCGTAGGCCGAAAGACCATCCCAACAACGTTCTTCATCGTCGACAGCAAAAGCACCTAGGCTGTCCTACTAGGGAGGGATTGGATTCACGCCAACTGCTGCATTCCATCTACAATGCACCAATGCCTGATACAATGGGATGGAGACGACGTGGAAGTCGTGCATGCAGATGACTCGATCGAGGTCTCGATAGCCGGCATGAATATATGGGACTCGGAAGACCAAGAGCCGCTCTCTGGAGTCAGTTTGGACGGCTGTGATCGCATCGAAGTGACAAAAAACGGGGTGAGGCTGGTCTTATCCACCGGCCTGATAGAGTAGCAAGAGCAACATCCATCGACATACGTGGCAAGGCCGATCCCTACGATCGGCCCCAAAAAATAAAAAGCAAGGATCTCACCTCAAGCATGTCACGTAGTCGTGGTAGGAAGACTCCCTCATGTGGGGGAGCACAAACAAGTTGTAAGCCTTCATTGAGCAATTCAATCAACAAGGAGGCCGATTCCAGCAATCGGCCAAAATTATCCTCGCCATACGTTCTGCCTGTGTTCAGCGTCGATCTAACAGGCGACGGAAAGCTAGGGTATGGGTTGACGTCGGCTGATGAGCTAGAAGAGATCGACATTGGTCCTGGGGATAAGCCACAACCAACACTTTCCAGCAAAAGTTATATCTGATGAGCCTATGTTCAGGTATAGTTCCTGGAATCGGATAACTGGAGAGCCGATATCTTCATTTACTTGAAAGATTCGGCTCGGGGGGCACCTAATATGGGATAACGGACAATGGAATATGGGGCCGATGCATGAAATCGGCCAGTAAAAAAAAATATACATAGTACAGCTGATGCACAGACATCGACTCTAGAGTACAAGCTCAATAATGCAGTTTTCAGATTACACAGGGAGGCTCTACTGAAGAAATGTCTCAAGGGCATGGAGGGCATCAGCATGAACACGATCCACCTCGGCGATTTCGGCCTCATCATCTTCGTCCTTGCCTGCCACCAGCTGCTTGTTCAGGGCACGTATCTCGGCCAGATCGGTTTTCAGTTCAACTTTGAGGCCTTCTGCTTCCTCGTGGGAGTGGGCAATAAGAGCTTCCTTATCTTGGATGAGATGTTTGGTTGCCCGGACCCTCTCTTCAAGGGCCTCCAACTCCTTTCGCAGGATCTCAAGCTCAGCAGTGCTGACAGAGGTGTCAATTTTGGCGTCCAGAGCTGCCTTCTTCTCATTAAGCCGCTGACATTTGTCTGCTATATCGGCTTTCAACGGGAGCTGGGCGTGGCGTAGGTTGATCCTCTGACGAGCCGATTTCACCCTTGACCTGTAGGCAGACAGAGTCACAACTGGCCAGAGTTTCACCTGCAACGTCACCGGGAGGTGAGGCTGGATTTCTTCAAGAATGCTCTTCACCTCTTCGGGGTCTTCAACCAATGCCTCAATCGAGGAGGAGAGCAGGGCCTTGAGATGCTGGAGTTTACCATGGGTAGCGCTGGGCCCTGACTCCTTACTTGCTTTAGAAGGAGCTGGCTCGATGGATTCAGGGTCGAACGTTAACAAACTTGAGAGGTCATAACCCTGACAAACAACAAGAACAACGTTAGGAGACAGCAAAAGAGAAGGGTAGAGCTAAGGGAAAGGACTGTACCTCTCCTAAGACCAGAGGAACAGCCGATGAAGAGGTGATCGGCTCTTGTGTTTCTGCTGTGGGCTTGGCCAAGTTGGCCACCTTGTCAGCTACACTTTTAGAAGTTGCTAGGTCCAGGGTGGCGGATGGCATTGGTACCTCCTCGACTTCCCCACTAGAGGTGTCATCAGTCTGCGAAGGAAGTGGTTAGCCGATGAGAACAGCAATAAGTTAGCATGAAATATGAGCCAAGGAGAGTATGGAGGGTAATTACATTCGAAATCTCCTGGTTTAATGAGGAGGCTTGCGGTTCCTTGCGAGCTCTCTTGATGCATCGGCTCTTTGTGCGTAGACTGCCCTCCCCTGCTTTGTTAGGAGCTTGGGAAGCAGCAGGTTCAGGAGCTGACCTTTTCTTGGAAGCCGACGGTGGCAAGTCTGGCTGGCTTTGCGTGGTGGTTTTCCCAGAGTTGCCCGAGCTCGAGTCCCCTCGACTGGACTGTGTCTCCTCGCTGGAGTTTTCCTCAGTAGACGCCTGTAAAAGAAATACAATCAGGTTGCAGAAGCCTAGAAGGATAGATGAAATCAGCTAGGGCATGGACCAGCTTACGTGCAAACTTTCTTGGGCTAGAGTAGGACTTTGGCGCTTCAAGGTCTTCCGGGCAGCTACTTTTCTTACTGCTGTTCTCGCCTTGGCTGAGGCTCGGGGGGCAGCTGGCCCAGAAGATACTCTGCTCTTGGAAGCCGATTTCGGCGTCATCGGCTGGCTCTGCATCACAACCTTTTTCAAGGGTGGTGAGTTCTTGCAGAAGAGGACCACCGGAGCTGGTGGGAGGAATCTGAAAGGGGAGCCGTCATCATCTACAGGTTCTGGACCGTCTTGCTGCTGCAAGGAGACAAAGCAAGATTTATAAAAAGAAATCATTGTAAGCTACTGCAAGATAATTCGGGAGTAGTGGTACCTGTTCTGCAGGGATATCATAATCAGCATCAAGTTGTTTCAGCAACGGTCCCAGAGCTCTCCTGAAGGCACGAGTCTTCCACATGGACCACCAGGTCTCAAAACCATCGGTTGATGAGGTAAAAGAGAGGTTGTGAGGAATTGGGATGGCTAGAGCATCAAAGAAGGAATAACACCTCTGACTGGTGAGGACATCACGTAGCTCTGCTCTGCTCTCTGTCAGGTGGTGCAGAAAGAAATGGGGAGATACCTGTCCAAGACCAAGCTGCCGGGCTGCTACGACCGGCTGATAAGACTCATAACCAGGTTTGATGATCTTGTTGGAGGTGCTCATACCAACTTGAAGGAAGCAGGGACGAATCATGATGGAATACAATTGCTGAGTGCTGGCGTCATCGGCAAAACTATCTAGCCTGAAGGAGACTGGATTTTCAAAATTTTCAGACTCCGTATAAGGAAAGAAGAGGGGATTGTCCAGGCCTTGGTAGAAAATTCTGAACCACTCTGATGCTTCCCTGAGGGTCAGTTTGCTGCCTGGAAGGCTATATAGAGCTTGGCCATAGCTAGTGCATCAGATCTGCTTCCCATTAGTGTCTGGGAAGGTACAATTGGCCAAAGGTGGAGAGTTTGGGATCTGGTTTTGGAAGTGCAGTTCAGCCCATAGCTGAATAAACCACCAGGGACCTCCTGTTTTGACTGTCTTTTGGGAGAACAGTTTAACAGACATTAGCTAAAGGTATCTATAGAACTCTCCAAGAAACAGTTTGCCAATGCCAAGCTGAGTGCCTCTGGAAAGTTCATAGGCCAAGGAAAGGTAATTCTTGGTTGGAGCAAGTGAAGGGCCACAGAATATGAAGTGTTCCAACCAGAAATTCAGGAAGGCCGTATGTTCTTTCTCTGTTACAGGGCCTTTGTTTTTCATGTGGCGCCGAAGGTATGCGCCCCAGTTTGTGCACTCTGTTTTGGAAGAGAGTGTGAAAGGGACCTTTGGCAGCCTAAAAACAGAGGGGCTTGGGGATGCAATGTCTAGGCCAGTGATCATGGCCACGTCTAGTAAGGTTGGTGTCATGGGGCCATGGCCATACATGAAGCAATTCAAAGCATCAGACCAAAATTAGCCGATGGTTTTCAGAAGGTTTTCATGTTTCTCAAGGGTAGACAGTGATAAAGCTAAAGCATCGGCTATTCCTGCGGTTTCCCAGGTGGCTTGGTGAGTTTTTGATATTCTATTATACCATGAAACCCAATCTTCAGGAGGATTAGGCCAGGCTCGTAAGCAGTCGGCCCAAGTAGTTAGATCTAGGTTCTGGTTCACGAAGGGAATTCTATTGGCCTCGCATGAAATCAAGTAGAACGAGGGCCAAGACAAAGAGAGTTTGGAAGAGAAGGATGCGGCAGCAGAATGTCTGATACCTAGAAATGAATGATGGAATGAGACATTAATTCAGATGTTTGTTAATTCCAGCACTATGTTCGGACAGCGAGGAGCGGTTGAGGATTAGCTTCAGGCCGGAGACCGTAGCGTTGGCGTTGGATGATTCCGCCATTGGGTTCGCTGCGGAGATGAGCCTGCGCGATTAAGATCTGAGGTTCGCGTGGCCGTGAGTTGGATCTGTTCGAGCGGCGATTTGGGGATCTGAGTGTTGCTCTTTCAGATAAGTGCAGGTTACCGTTTGAATAGGCAACTGAGTTGGCCTTACTCGCGTTTTATGGCAAAGGCCGATGCGCTGCCATCGGCTCTTGGCGCGTTGACTTGCTTTGACAATCGGCAAAATTGATAAGGAAGCAAAATCGGCTTAGAAATATTTTCTTCATTAATAAAAGGGGCTTTTTACAGAGAAGAGCCGATTGCTCAAGGGAGAAAGAACAAAAGCCGATTACTACTACTAGTCCTATACTAGTAGTCCCTAATCTAAGGGCCGTCGCTGCCCTCGTCGTCGCCGTCGTCGCTGCCGGCGGGCTCCTCGTCGCTGCTCCCGTAGCCCTCGACGGGGGCCTCTTCCTCCTCGTCGTCGTCATCGTCGTCATCCGACCCGGCGCGGAAGCGCTTCGCCGGCGGGTATTCGTCGGAGGAATCGTCGTCCTCCTCTTCCTCCTCCTCGTCGGAGGAGGTGAAGTCGTCCCACGAGAAGCGGTCGTCCTCGCTCCCCGCCTCCGGCTCCCGTCGACGAGGAACTGGAAGTCATCTTCTCCGTCGGTCAAGGACTTGTCGTCCTCGGACCAGACGGAGGAATCATGGTCCTCGATGTCCCACTTCTCCGGGGCGCGGAGGTCGTACGCCGCCAGCGAGTCCCACTCCGGCGTGGGCTCACGGGAGGAAGAAGATGAGGAGGAGAGACCCGATGAGGCAGAGGAGGAGGAGGAAGACATGGCTACAGAGGAAGGGGGTTTTTTGCCGACAGCTAGTACGGAGCAAGAGGATGAAGAGGCGAACTGCTCGGTGCGGTTAAATAAAGGGGATATAGTGGGGATTTAATGTTACAGCGGTTTCCGAGGAAGTGGTGCCAAAGAACTGTGAAATCGTGCAGAGAAGTTGAGAAGGCAAGGCATCATGATGAAGGATACTGCGACGGTTCTGCTCTGCCATGACGTGACCCTACGAAGAAAAAAACACAGAGTGGTTTTGAAATTATCATTGCCAAAACCAGGGGGCATGTGTTATCACCAGATTTTAACCAACTCTGGAGATGGGCCGTGATTAGATGGGCTTAGAGAATATGCACAGAAAATATTCCTGAACCGGCCTTGTATAAGAAGTTTGGGCTAGATTGCCCGTGTATCTGTAAATTATAGTAGGATACGTGTCGGTTAGAATTAAGAGATAGACTTTAGTCGTACGCAGCTAGGATTATTCCTAAGATAGAAAGTCCACGGACTATAAATATGTATCTAGGGTTATTGAGAAAGGAGGACGATCACGTTCACAACAAATCAATCTAGGTGCATCGCCACCCCTTGTTTCGAGGGTTTCTCCCGGGTAAGCAACATGCTGCCTAGATCGCATCTTGCGATCTAGGCAGTATCCGTTTATTCGTTGTTGGTGTTGCTCGTGCTGAAGCCTTTTTTATGGCGAGCAACACCCTTATCTTAGATGTTTTGGGGCTGACGTCGATGCTTTCACGATGTACTTGCTTAGCTACACTACCCCTCGATATCTAGCTGCCCTTACACCTATTTTGGGTGTAAGGGCAGCATCTTGCTTGTTCTTTATTTAGTAGATCTAATCCGCTATAATTGCTCCTTGTTTCTTCAAGGATTGGTTTGATATCCGCATGGTTAGGCCTTATAAACGGGTTGAACGATCCAGTAGTGCGTAAGGTGTGGTTTATTAAGCCCTAGAGGGATTGTTCCGGGGATCAACTTCATGTTGGTTTTTAGGCCTCTTTAGGGCTAGTTTTCCATCATCTTACGTATCTGCTAGGCTCAACTACGCGTAGGATGTTCCGATTATGCGGTGAAAACCCTAGACTATCATAGATTAGTTTAGCTTGATATTGGCATAGCATGATCCCCATGTCATTATAAATCTAATGTGAACCATGGGGCAATCGGCTCTTTGAGCCAATCCACAGGGCAACCTAAGAGCCGATCGGGGCTCGTATTTAATGTTTACGTGTTTGCCATGCAGGAAACTAGTCGAAGCAATCCATCACCTTCCTAACCAGGTATAGGTCAGGTGGCACGCCCTCGCAAACGCCAGGAGGTGTGCCGGAGCATTGCGGGCCGTTGCCCGAGGGACCAGGATCCACCAGCAGTCCTGGGAGCCTCCCGGCTCTACGGTGTTGCCCGTCGCTGCTCGCCGGTGGGGTTTTGGTAGGCAACAGGTTCATGTGCATAAAACTATCATTATTTTTGGCATAAGAAAAACTCTTCTCATTAATAGTAATTGGAGCAGGATCATTATCAAGAATTTGAACATGGTAAACAAGTTGCATACTAAGGGAATGGTTTTTGGCAATCCCATCATAACTATGACAAGTTTCATAAGGATAATTATAACATGTGTCATATCCATCTCTATAACCAGAATATATAATATCATTTTTTTCAACTAAAGTAAAGGTCTCAAATATAGGATCTTCAAGCACAACATCCCCAAGCTTAGAGCTTTCAATATCAACGTTTGAGGGAACATGAATAGTGCTAACATCATTACTTTCATAATAAGTACCAAAGAGATTTCCAATATCAAAGGTAGTGTGCTCTTCCAAATCATGATCACTAATATGGGTAAAGGGCATAGGAAGATCATTGTACTCAGATTCATTATCATAATAATCATTAGGAGCAACATACTTACGGGTACCTATCGTTATCTCATACACGCGGGGATATGCCGTTACCTCTTTCTTTTTATTCCTCCTCTTCTTCTTCTTCTTCGTTCCCTTCTTCTTCTTCTCCTTCTCCTTGTTCCCTTCTTCAGGAGGGAGAGGCTTGAAGGGAGGCGAAGAAACTTGGGAGGATTCCTCCTTTTCATTAATAAGTTTGAACACAGCGGTCCTATCATATTTTGGCAAAGTGTCATCTTCTAAAATATTTTGTATGTAAGTATTTGTGTGGCAATTATCAATGCAATAAGAAAGACACCCATGCAGGACACTATTAATATCAAGAGCACTCATATCCACCAAAGAAGTTTTTCTCAATAACTCTTCACACACCAAAAATAAAGTAAGTTCATCATGCTCGATTAGGAGTGATTTCATCATCACAATACAAATTTGCAGCACTCATAAGGTTCGAATTATCATTGGAGGAGCATTGAAAATTAAAATGACCCACTTTATGGCAAAGTTCACAAATAAAAGGATAGAGGGCACAAACTTTTTTACCAAGATCATCTAGAGCCCTGGACCACTTTCTAGTTTTTTCATTCTCGTGATGGATACAATATTCTTCTTCAGCTTTATTCTTTTCACAAGGTCTATGAACTCCACAAAAATTAACATGCTTATAGGAAATAGCATTTTCAGAAGTTTGAACATGTTCATTGCAATCATAAATAACAGTTTCATCCTTCATGCAAGTGTCTTTAAAAGGTTCATGATACTTATCAAAATTCTTCCTAGGCAATTCAAAATGAGAGGCAAAAGCTTTATAAAAATTTGCAACAACTTGAGAGTAAAGACCATAAGTAGCACTCATATTTCTAAATTTATCAGTATCCATAAAAGTTTCAATGCATTCATAATCATAATTTATACCTGACTATCTACCTTTGTCATTCTCCCATCCTTCAGTATTCTCCTGAATCCGATCAAGAAGGTCCCATTTAAACTCTTCTTTGTTATGCGTGAATGATCCAGAACAAGCAGTATCCAGCAAGGTTTTATCTGGAAAAGAAAGTCTTGCATAGAAATTATCAATGATAACATTACCAGGAAGCTCATGAATGGGGCATTTGAGCATTAAAGTCTTCAATCTCTCCCATGCTTGAGCAATACTCTCTCCATCATGAGGCCAGAAATTATATATGCGGTTTCGGTCTTTGTGAATTTCACTTGGAGGATAGAATTTAGAATAAAATAGAGGCACAATATCCTTCCAATCAAGAGAATGCCCATCCTTCAGCAGTTTATACCAATGCGCCGCTTTACCAGACAACGACATAGAGAATAATTTCTTCCTAACTTCATCCATAGAAATACCTGCACACTTGAATAACCTGCATAATTCATGTAGAAACAGTAAATGATTTCCAGGATGAACAGTTCCATCCCCTTCATAGCGGCTATCCATAACACGTTCAATAATTTTCATGGGTATCTTGAAAGGAAAACTTTCAGTAGGTGGATTTAAAATATCACAAGCATCATTAGAGTTATCGCATATGGAAGATAAAGTATTATTAGAGCAAATTTTCTCCCCTAAAGATGGGAAGCTAAAAAGATCATAAAAACTAGCTTCCCCAAGCTTAGACTTCTCCATACCATTAGCAGTAATTGCGTTCATACTAATAACATTGCTAGTAGCATGCAAATAAGGTTCCATAGGTTTTTTCATTTTCGCATCACATAATTCATGTCTTATTTCAGGAAATAGATTAAAAAGCTCACTGTTGTTTTCCATTATGCCTAACTAGTGAAAAACTAAAAACAAGAAACAAAAAGATGCAATTGCAGGATCTAAAGGAAATAGCTTCGAGCACTCACACACCGGCAACAGTGCTAGGAAATAGCTTAGTAGTCGGAGGATGTGAATACCTTTTACCTTACCTCCCCGGCAACGGTGCCAGAAAATAGTTTGATGTCTACGCACGCTCCTATTCCTGTAGACAGTGTTGGGCCTCCAAGAGCAGAGGTTTGTAGAACAGCCGCAAGTTTCCCTTAAGTGAATCACCCAAGGTTTATCGAACTCAGGGAGGTAGAGGTCAAAGATATCCCTCTCAAGCAACCCTGCAATTACGATACAAGAAGTATCTTGTGTCCCCAACACACCTAATACACTTGTCAGATGTATAGGTGCACTAGTTCGGCGAAGAGATAGTAAAATGCAAGTGATATGGATGAATATGAGTGGTAATAATAATCTGAAATAAATATGGCAGCAAGTAAACATGCAGTAGAACAGTAAGCAAGCGGTGTTTGCAGTATTGGAAAGAAGGCCTAGGGATCTTAATTTCACTAGTGGACACTCTCAACATTGATCACATAACAAATAAATAACTTCTCCTCACTTGTGCTACATACACTCTCTTGTTGGATAACAAACACCATTCATTGTGTAGGGCTACAAGAGCTCCCTCAAGCCGGAGTAAACAAGCTCCACAACATCCGGAGTTCATATTAAAGTAACCTCTAGAGTGCATAATAGACCGTTGCAATTTAGACCGAGTACTAACATAGCATACACACTCGTCAACAATAGCTATGAAAGGGGGAATAGATCGCATCAATACTATCATAGTAATAGTTAACTTCATAATCTACAAGAGATTACAATCATAACCTACGCCAAGTACTACATGATGCACACACTTGTCAACATTACATCATGGAGGAGGAATAGACTACTTTAATAACATCACTAGAGTAGCACATAGATTAATAGTGATACAAAGCTCATGATCACATAAAGATCACACCTTGGGAGAGAGAGATGAACCACATACCTACCGGTAGAGCCCTCAGCCCCGGGGGAGAACTACTCCCTCCTCACCATAGGAGACAGCAACGGTGATGAAGATGGCAGTGGTGTCGATGGAGATGACTCAGAGGGCAATTCCCCGTCCCAGCGGCGTGCCGGAACAGAGACTTCTGTCCCCCGAAACGGAGTTTCGCGATGGCGGCGGTGTCCCTGGAGTCTTTCTGGAGTTTCGTCAATTGGTATCGGGTTTTTAGGTCGCGAGGGACTTTATAGGCGAAGAGGCGGCGGCGGAGGGGCACCAGGGCGCCCTCCCCATAGGCCGGCGCGGCCAGGGGGCCACCCGCGCGGCCCTGTGGTCTGGGGGCCCTGGGCCTCCTCTCCGTCTCCCCTTCGGTGTTCTGGTCCGTCTTGGTGAAATAAGATGTTTGGCTTTCGTTTCGTCGAATTCCGAGAATATTGCCCGAACAGCCTTTCTGGAACCAAAAACAGCAGAAAACAGGAACTGGCACTTCGGCATCTTGTTAATAGGTTAGTTCCGGAAAATGCATGAAATCATTATAAAGTGTGAGCAAAACATGTAGGTATTGTCATAAAACTAGCATGGAACATCAGAAATTATAGATACGTTGGAGACGTATCAACCGTCACTTTTCCGTAAAAGTCACAAAGGAGCCCTTGGTCTTGGCGGTACTTCTTCCAATGCGTATATACATGAATGTGGTTCCTGACCGAGCATGATAAAAATTAGTTTCCGACCGCAATAAAACAACACATACCATAGCTGTTGAGAGGAGGGGATGTTGCGGTCAGAAACCCACCGGCGAGCAGTGACGGGCAACACTGTAGAGCCGGGAGGCTCCCAGGACTGCGGCTGGCCCTGGTCCCTCCGAGCGACGGCCCGCAAAGACCCGGCACGCACGTCCGATGCTGGTGCAAGGGCGTGCCACCTGACCTATACCTGGTCAGGAAGGTGTTGGATTGTGCCTCGCTTAGTTTCTGCATGGCATACATGTAAACATTAAATACGAGCCTCGATCGGCTCTCAGGTTATCCTGTGAATCGGCTCAAGGAGCCGATCCACCCATGATGCGTACGAGGTGTACGATCAGATGGTGGTCCTGCTTGATCAAAATAAAGCTAAAACGACCTACTACGATTTAGGGTTTTCACCGCATAATCGGAACATCCTACTCGTGATTGAGCATGGCGGCCACGCACGGTGATCGTAAACCGACCCTAGACAAGGCCTAAAAACCAACACGAAGTTGATCCCGGAACATCCTGTCTAGGGCTAGCAAACTACACCCTACGCGCCACTGGATCCTTCAACCCGTTTGTAAGGCCTAACTATGCAGATATCAAACTAATCCTTGAAGAACAAGGAGCAATCATAACGGATCGGATCTACTAAATAATGATCAAGCGGGGTGCCGCCCTTAAACCTAAGATAGGTGTAAGGACGGCTAGACGTCTAAGGGTTGCACGACGACAGCATATGATACGATGAACAATGCTAACCCTAACACATCTATGATAACTACGTTGCTCGCCATCAAAAAGGCTTCAGCACGAGCAACGCATGAACAACGAATAAACGTATACTGCCTAGATCGCAAGATGCGATCTAGGCAGCATGATGCTTACCCGGAAGAAACCCTCGAGACAAGGGAGTTGGCGATGCGCCTAGATTGGTTTGTGGTGAACGTGATTGTTGTTTATTTCATAAACCCTAGATACATATTTATAGTCCATAGACTTTCTAACGTGGGAATAATCCCAACCGGGCACGAGCCAAACTCTATCTAACCGACACGTATCCTACTATATTACAGATACACGGGCAAACTAGCCCAAACTTTGTATACAAGGCCGATTCATGTATTTCTTCCATGTATATTCTTCAAGCCCATCTCCAATCGCGGCCCACCTCTGATCCGGTCAAATTCTGGTGATAACACATGCCCCCCTGGTTTTGGAAATGACAATTCCAAAATCATTATGCTTTTCCTTCGTCGGGTCACGTCGTGGCAGAGCCGAACCGTCGCAGTATCCTTCATCATGATGCCTTGCCTCCTCAACTCCTTTGAAAGATTTGATAGCTTTAACATCACTCCCTCGGAAACCGCAATGGCATTAAATCTCCACTGTACCTCCTTTTATTTAACCATGTCGAACGATTCGCCACTTCATCCTCTTGCTCTGTTCCGGCCATCGGCACCTAAAAAACCCTCTTTCCCTGTAGCAATGTCTTCCTCTTCCTCCATCTCCTCATGCCTCTCTTTCCAATCTTCCTCCTCGAGCGAGCAGGAGTGGAACTTTGACCACGTGCCAGACGGCCCATCCTAAGGACTCGTCGGGTCAGATGGTTACCTACCTCTGACCGATGGGGAGGACGACCTCGAGTTCCTCATCGAAGGGGAGCTAAAGAGCGAGAGCGAAGACGACATCCACTCCTGGGCGAACCCCACCTCCTCCGACGAGGAGGAGGAAGAAGAAGAAGTAGAGGAAGAAGAAGAAGAGGAGGAGGATGATTCCTCCTCCTCCGCTGGGTATCCACCGGCGAAGCGCTTCCGCGCTTGGGCGGACAGCGAGGATGATGATGATGACGAGGAAGAAGAGGCTCCGGCCGAGGGCTGGGGCAGCAGCGACGAGGAACTCTCCGGAAGCAGCGCCGACGGCAGCTACGATGCCGACGCGAGGCCAGCGAGGATTAGTAATGTAGGACTAGTAGCTCCTGAGCAATCGGCTCTTCTTTTGTTCTTCCTTTCTTGAGCAATCGACTCTTCATTGTAAAAAACCCCCTTATTAATGAAGAAGAAATTTCTCAGCCGATTTTGCCCTTTTACCAATTTTGCCGATTGCTAAAATAAGTTAGCAAATCAAGAGCCGATGGCAGTGCATCGGACCTTGCCACGAAACGCGAGCAAAGTCAACAGAAACGGATCTGACCCTGTAGATGATGACGGCTTCCCTTTCAGGCTCCTTTCAGCAGTTCTGGTGGTCTTCTTTTGCAACAACTCATCGCCTTCGAAGAAGGTTATGACGCAGGGTCAGCCGATGACACCCCAATCGGCTTCTAAAAGCAGATCATCTGCCAGGTCAGCTGCCCCCCGAGCCTCAGTCAAGGCGAGAACGGTGGTGAGGACACACAATTCAGACCAATGGACCCGAGCTCGAGCAAATCAGAAAAAACCACCATGTAGAGCCAGCCAAAGCCGAACACCTTCCTTCCGTTGAAAGCCGATGTTGCAGACGATCACCAACGGCTTAATGAGCAGAGGGCTACCTCGTACATCAAAACACCTCTGACAGCACTGCTGAACTAGCAACCTTGCGCACGTAGCTTTGAACACGCAGCTGGTAGATCCTGTGTAATTTGTACTAGAGTCGATGGCCGTGCATCGGCTTTTGTTTCCTTAGTTCTAAAGTCGATGTCCGTGCATCGGCTGTACATCTGTTATCACCAGATTTTGGCTAAATCAGGAGGTGGGCCGCGATCAAGATGGGCTTGGAAGTTTACATATGAAAGAACTATGAAGCGGCCTTACACGGAGAATTTGGGCTAGTTAGCCCGTGTATCTTAGTAAAATAGATTGTGTATCGATTTAGAAGTTAGAGTTTATCTCGTGCACGGTTTAGTGCACGTCCACATTAGAAAGTCCCCCGGACTATAAATATGTACCTAGGGTTTATGGAATAAACAACAACTCACGTTCAACCCCAAAAACAAACCAATCTCGGCGCATCGCCAACTCCTTCGTCTCGAGGGTTTCTATCGGGTAAGCGACATGCTGCCTAGATCGCATCTTGCGATCTAGGCAGCACAAGCCCCACGTTGTTCATGCGTTGCTCGTACTTGAAGCGTTTTTGATGGCGAGCAACGTAGTTATCATTAGATGTGTTAGGGTTAGCATTGTTCTTCGTTTAAGCATGCTTACGTAGTGCAACCCTTGCATATCTAGCCGCCCTCACGCCTATCTCAGGTGTGGGGCGGCACCCGCTTGATCATTATTTAGTAGATCTGATCCGTTACGATTGCTCCTTGTTCCGCAAGGATTAGTTTAATATCCGCAATAGTTAGGCCTTACAAAGGGGGAGGATCCGGTGGCACGTAGGGTGGCGTTCGCAAGTCCTAAACGGGATGTTCCTAGGATCAACTTCATGTTGGTTTTTTGGCCTTGTTTAGGATCGGCTTACGAGCACCGTGCGTGGCCGCAAGGCCCAACCTGGAGTAGGATGATCCGGTTATACGGTGAAAACCCTAAATCGTCGTAGATCTCATTAGCTTCATCTTGATCAAGCAGGACCACCAAGTATTCGTGCACCCCGTACGGATCATGGGTGGATCGGCTCTTTGAGCCGATTCACAGGATAACCTGAGAGCCGATCGAGGCTCGTATTTAACGTTTACATGTATGCCCTGCAGGAAACTAAGCGAGGCACCCTCATCACCTTCCTGACCAGGTATAGGTCAGGTGGCACGCCCTTGCACTTCGCAACGCCGCGTGTGACCAGAAGAGCATTGCGGGCCGTCGCTCGGAGGGGTCTCAGCCAGCCGCAGCTCTAGGCTCTTCCCGGCTCTACAGTGTTGACAAGGCCGCTGCCCGCCGGTGGGTTTTGGCAGTCAACAACATCTTGAGAAATTTTTTTTTACTGGCCGATTTTTCTATCGGCCCCCAATATTTTACTGCACATGCATCGCACATGTTCATCTGATTAGGTGCCCCCCGAGCCGAATCTGCCAGGTAACTGCGGATATCGGCTCTGTAGCTAGCCGAGGCACTGTATTTGAACGTCGGCTCCGTTAGGACCAATGTTGACTTCTTCCAGCTCATCAGCCGACGTAAAACCGCTGCCCATTAGATCGACAATGAACACAGGAAAAACGTATGGTGAGGATAATTTTGGCCGATTGCTGGAATCGGCCTCCACGTTGATTGAATCGCTCAATGAAGGTTTTGCAATGTCCTCCATAGATCCTTGGGGCCGATCACATGGATCGGCATCGCCACGTTTGTCCATAGATGTTGCTCTTGTTACACGGTCAGGCCGGTGGATAAAACCAGCCTAACCCCATCCTTCGTCACGTCGATGCGCTCGCAGTCGTCCAAATTGATGCCTGAGAGTGGCTCTTGGCCTGATGTCTCCCAAACGTTCATGCCAGCCGTTGAAATCTCGGCTGAATCATCTGCGTGGACGACTTCTACTTCATCTCCATCCCACTGTATTAGGCATTGGTGCATCGTGGATGGAATGCAACAGTTGGCGTGGATCCAATCTCTCCCTAGTAGGACAGCATAGGTGCTCTTGCTGTCGACAATAAAGAACGTCGTAGGGATGGTTTGCCTTCCTACGGTCAGATCCACGTTCAGAACACCTTGTGCATCAGATGCTTGGCCGTTGAAATCGCTCAGTGTTACGTTGGTCTTGATCAAATCCAAGCTAGAGCGCCCCAACCGACGTAGCATGGAGTATGGCATAATGTGGACTGCCGCTCCGGTGTCCACCAACATCTTGTTGACAGGCTGCCCATTGATATAGCCTCGCAAGTACAGGGCCTTCAGATGTCTGTAGCTTCTTTCTCGTGGCTTCTCAAAGATAACCGGCCGTGGGCCGCAGTCAAGTTGTGCCACGGGTGCTTCATCTAATCCTGGAGCACTAAACTCCGTTGGAAGGATGAACACCATGTTTGTGCCAGCCGATGTCTCATCATCGGCTTTCTTTTGTCTGGGGCGCCACTCTTTCCTTTGTGGCCGACCTTCTTCGTCCAGGGTTCCCTGAATTTTAGCGGCCAGATCAGGCCGCGCGTTGCTCAACGTGTGCAGGTATATCCTTTCGGCTTCCTCCAAACCACGTAGTCGCTGAACCCTACGCTTTTGGGAACGGCTGAGTCCATCAGGGCACCACCTTGGCCGATGATACTTATCTTCTTCTTCATCATCGTCCTCTAGTTCCTCGAGATCTTCTACCCGAGAGGACTCAGCGTGCTTGTTCCGAGGCGGGAGAGGCCCTAGACGTTTGAACACGGACACGTTAGCTGCATCCTTCTTCTTTTGTCTACATTCTGGGCAGTTGCCGATTGTAGGCAATCGGCTCATTCCTGAATCCCAGCAGTGTCTGAAGAAGGGGCAGTCCCAGTGCCTATCCACGTCGTCTTGCTCTCTCGACTTTTCCTTGGCGTGGCGCTCATATCTCTCCTCGTCGCGATCATGCCGACGGTGTCTCCTGGCATCCCTAGCCAGACGATCTCTTTCATCATCGTCGTTGTATCGTCGGCGTTGGTCGTATTGACTCACATATTTGTTGAGGAGGTGATCAGAAAGAGGTCGCTGATATCTCACGTTCCTCACTTCTCCCTCTGTGATATAGCGCTTGCCATCGTGATGGAGCCGATCGCGTGGAACGGCTTCCTCTGTGTCCTTGCTATGAGAGCAGCTGCCCTCGTCTCCGTCCTTACCGCAGTGGTGCCCGGGTCCTACCATGTTGATGTTGAACGAGAATCCTGGCTGGCACCCTCCGGGGTAAGTGCAATCCACCATGTTAACGGCGGGGAAGGGGTGTGTGTCGACCTTCATGGCGTATCGGCTGAAAATTAGCCGCCCTTGTTCTATCGCCATTTGGACCTGCCGACGCCACACCCTGCGGTCGTTGGTGGCATGGGTGAACGTGTTATGCCACTTGCAGTATGGCTTTCCGTTCAGCTCCTGAGCCGTGGGGATCTTGTGGCCTTCGGGTACCTTTAGCTGCTTCTCCTTGAGTAAGAGGTCGAAAATTTGCTCAGCCTTGGTGACATCGAAGTCAAACCCTCTTGGAGGACCTTGTGGCTTAACCCACTTACAGGACACGGGGCTTGCCCCCCCGAGTCCATTCAGCCACTGCTACCTCTTGATCTCCCGCAGAGCCTTCATCTTCATCTGCCTCAACCAGGACCACCGCACGCTTGAATTTATCCTGGTATACATCTGGGTGGCGTTGTTCATATGCTGACAGCTTCTGCACCATGTGCGCCAGTGAAGGGTAGTCTGCTTGGGAGGCCACGTCCTTGATCGGTGATGCGAGACCCACCACCGCCAACTCGATTGCTTCTTTTTCAGTCACACGAGCCGAATAGCATCGGTTCCTAACGGTCCTGAAGCGCTGGATGTATTCTGAAACTGTTTCTCCGCGCTTCTATCGTACTTGCGCTAGATCGGCAATGCCAGCCTCGGAAGCCTCCGAGTGATACTGCATGTGGAACTGCTCTTCCAACTGCTTCCAAGTCCGGATTGAGTCTGGTGGCAGCGATGTGTACCACCCAAAAGCCGATCCTGTGAGGGACTGTGCGAAGAACCTCACACGCAGCTCATCTGATGCTGAGATCGTGCCCAGCTGTGCCAAATATCGGCTCACATGCTCGATGGTGCTGGAACCATCTGATCCATTAAACTTGGAGAAATCAGGGAGCCGATACTTGGGTGGTAGCGGGATCAATTCGTACTCGTTGGGGTACAGCTTGGAATAGCCGATTGTCCTCCTTTTCGGCACCATGCCGAACTGGTCTTTTAAGATGGTACTAATCTGATCCGCGGTGCTTGGCTGTAGGAATCGAACTGCGAAGATTCGCCGGAGTGGCATACTTAGCCAGCCATGCTTGCTTTTCCAGCTCTGAGCCAACTGCAAGAGCTGAGCTCTGGAGGTTTGTCGGAGTGGCATACTTAGCTAGCCACGTCTGCTTCTCAAGATCTGTTCCCGAAGTTCCTCCTGCTGTTCCAGAAGTCCCTGCTGTTGCAGTCTGGTTTGTGAGTGCCCAGTTACTGCAGTCTGGCACGTATGTGCACGTGTATCCGTGAGGGATCTCCTTAGGCGCCTCATGCAAGAACTGGTAGTCACTAGGGTCACCACCAATCTTGTAGACGACGTATGCCGGTGAGTTCGGCACTTCTGGTGCTGCCAACGCGAACGGCAACGGTGGACGGGACTGGAGTGGCATCTCTCCTTGGTGAGTCCCTAGAGCTGGTCCTGACGGAGAGTACTGATGCCTCATGATTTCCTGGATCACGCAAAGAGCGACACGCTCCAAAGTGTTCACCAGGCTCTCAGAATGGCGGTGTAGCGAATGAGCTACCATGAAGTTAATCTCTTGACGCAGAGACCTGGTGCGTTCTTCTGACGGGGTGGACAGGTCCACTCCATCGAGCGCGCCTTCAGGTGAGAACCCTTTGCTCCTGATGCCGTGTGAGCGGGTTCTGTGAAAAGAGCCGATGAGATCGGCTTCGAGGATCGCTTTGACCTCGTCATGCTTCTTCTTGAGCTCCTCGGTCAGATCCCCGTACGTGACTGGAGTGCCTTCCGCCATCTCAGATGTAGATGGCGATGCGGTTGGTGTCGAAGATCGTCCCACCGGGCGTGCCAGAATGTGTTGCGGTCAGAAACCCACCGGCGAGCAGCGACGGGCAACACTGTAGAGCCGGGAGGCTCCCAGGACTGCGGCTGGCCCTGGTCCCTCCGAGCGACGGCCCGCAAAGACTCAGCACGCACGTCCGATGCTGGTGCAAGGGCGTGCCACCTGACCTATACCTGGTCAGGAAGGTGTTGGATTGTGACTCGCTTAGTTTCCTGCATGGCATACATGTAAACATTAAATACGAGTCTCGATCGGCTCTCAGGTTATCCTGTGAATCGGCTCAAGGAGCCGATCCACCCATGATGCGTACGAGGTGTACGATCAGATGGTGGTCCTGCTTGATCAAAATAAAGCTAAAACGACCTACTACGATTTAGGGTTTTCACCGCATAATCGGAACATCCTACTCGTGATTGAGCCCGGCGGCCACGCACGGTGATCGTAAACCGACCCTAGACAAGGCCTAAAAACCAACACGAAGTTGATCCCCGGAACATCCTGTCTAGGGCTAGCAAACTACACCCTACGCGCCACTGGATCCTTCAACCCGTTTGTAAGGCCTAACTATGCGAGATATCAAACTAATCCTTGAAGAACAAGGAGCAATCATAACGGATCGGATCTACTAAATAATGATCAAGCGGGGTGCCGCCCTTACACCTAAGATAGGTGTAAGGACGGCTAGACATCTAAGGGTTGCACGACGACATCATATGATACGATGAACAATGCTAACCCTAACACATCTATGATAACTACGTTGCTCGCCATCAAAAAGGCTTCGACGACGAGCAACGCATGAACAACGAATAAACGTATCTCGCCTAGATCGCAAGATGCGATCTAGGCAGCATGATGCTTACCCGGAAGAAACCCTCGAGACAAGGGAGTTGGCGATGCGCCTAGATTGGTTTGTGGTGAACGTGATTGTTGTTTATTTCATAAACCCTAGATACATATTTATAGTCCGTAGACTTTCTAACGTGGGAATAATCCCAACCGGGCACGAGCCAAACTCTATCTAACCGACACGTATCCTACTATATTACAGATACACGGGCAAACTAGCCCAAACTTTGTATACAAGACCGATTCATGTATTTCTTCCATGTATATTCTTCAAGCCCATCTCCAATCGCGGCCCACCTCTGATCCGGTCAAATTCTGGTGATAACAGGGGAGGACTGAGGTTGCTTATCATATGGCATCAATATCTGAATCTCCTTTGGCAGAGATGCCAAAATGCCCTTATTTTCTGCGGCTTTTACAGTATTAAAACTGCTGGAGGCATCTTTGAAAGCTTCTTGCTTCTATTGCTTTCCCTGGCCTGGTAAGTAAAAGCATGACACAGATAAATCAAGCGAGCATCAAAACAATTGCTAAGGCACAGTCAAACAACACACCCTAAATTGCAAGCACAATCTTGTATAAATTGATCGATAGACTATTATTAACAATTAGTTTACTCTCGCAATCAAACAACATCCTTACAGTGATTAATCACAGATAAAGGTCTTGTTGCTTTTGAATGCCTGGACTTCACTAAGAATAACACAAATCTATCAAATAATTTATGTGCTTACAAGTTATATCTATTCAAAACATAAGACAGGATGGATTGAGATTTTCTAAGGAAAGTGATGCAAAGGCGGGGGTTCGCAGATGACAGTTTACTGTTTTTTAAGGCCCAAGTGGACCAAGCAGTTTGAGTCAAGTAAGTTTTGGACAAATATGCGTCAAGCACATGTCAGCTAATTGACGAAAGCAAATGAGGAGAGGCATGTCTACCTCAAGCCTGTGCCCAATCTGCGGTTGTGCTGATGAAGTTACATTCCATATTTTCCTTCGTTGACAACATGCTCGGGATTTATAGCGAGCGATGGCTGAAATCTGGGACTTGCCGCCGGACTGCTAAAACCAACTAGAACAGAATGGCTCCTACATGTCCAGCAAACAATACCTGAAGACCAAAGAGCTCCTACGCTAATGACTATGTGGTGAATATGGCATGCCATAACGAAATGACCCTTGGAAACCCTGCCCCTCGATCGATGGATCCCGCTGCTTCCTGGTGAGCTACCTTAACTGCCTTATGCTAAAAAAATAGTTCCAGGATGCAGATGTGGTAAAGGGTAAAATGGTGGTCAATCATGTGCAAGGGTTTACCAACAAGGCAGGCACCCAAATGGATGGTAGGCAAAAAGTTAGGAAGCGCTGGACACATCCTGCTAGTGGAGAATCCAAAACGTTGATGGGCCTTTCTTGGCAAGGCATCAACGGTAGGAATAGTGCTCCGCGACCATTGCGGGGAGCCAATTGATACGTCTCAAACGTATCTATAATTTCTTATGTTCCATGCTACTTTTATGACAATACTCACATGTTTTATACATACTTTACATCATTATTATGCATTTTCCGGCACTAACCTATTAACAAGATGCCGAAGAGCTAGTTTCTGTTTTCTGCTGTTTTTGGTTTAAGAAATCCTACAAAGGAAATATTCTCGGAATTGGACGAAATCAACACCCAGGGTCTTATCTTTCCATGGAGCTTCCAGAAGACCGAAGAGGATACGAGGAGGGGGGACGAGGCGCCGACACCACATGGCCGCGCGGCCTGGGTGGGGCCCGCGCCGCCCTATGGTGTGGGGCCCCCGCGCCGCCTCCAACCCTACCCTTCCGCCTACTTAAAGCCTTCGTCGCGAAAACCCCTGTACCGAGAGCCACGATACGGAAATACTTCCAGAGACGCCGCCGCCGCCAATCCCATCTCGGGGGATTCAGGAGATCGCCTCCGGCACCCCGCCGGAGAGGGGAATCATCACCGGAGGGCTCTACATCATCATGCCCGCCTCCGGATTGATGCGTGAGTAGTTCATCCTTGGACTATGGGTCCATAGCAGTAGCTAGATGGTTGTCTTCTCCTCATTGTGCTATCATGTTAGATCTTGTGAGCTGCCTATCATGATCAAGATCGTCTATTTGTAATGCTACATGTTGTGTTTGTTGGGATCCGATGAATATTGAATACTATGACAAGTTGATTATCAATCTATCATATATATGTTGTTTATGTTCTTGCACGCTCTCCGTTGCTAGTAGAGGCTTTGGCCAAGTTTATACTTGTAACTCCAAGAGGGAGTATTTATGCTTGATAGTGGGTTCATGCCTCCATTGAATCTGGGACAGTGACAGAAAGTTCTAAGGTTGTGGATGTGTTGTTGCCACTAGGGATAAAACATCAATGCTTTGTCTAAGGATATTTGTGTTGATTACATTACGCACCATACTTAATGCAATTGTCTGTTGTTTGCAACTTAATACTGGAGGGGTGCGGATGCTAACCCGAAGGTGGACTTTTTAGGCATAGATGCATGCTGGATAGCGGTCTATGTACTTTGTCGTAATGCCCTGATTAAATCTCATAGTAATTATCATCATATATGTATGTGTGATGCGTGCAATTAACACACGTCCGTTGGGAACCCCAAGAGGAAGGTGTGATGCGTACAGTAGCAAGTTTTCCCTCAGAAAGAAACCAAGGTTTATCGAACCAGGAGGTCCAGGAGGAGCCAAGAAGCACGTTGAAGGTTGATGGCGGCGAAATGTAGTGCGGCGCAACACCAGGGATTCCGGTGCCAACGTGGAACCTGCACAACACAACCAAAGTACTTTGCCCCAACGTAACAGTGAGGTTGTCAATCTCACCGGCTTGCTGTAACAAAGGATTAACCGTATTGTGTGAAGATGATGTTTGCAAAGAACAGTAGAGAACAATTGCAGTAGATTGTATTTCAGATGTAAAGAATAGGACCGGGGTCCACAGTTCACTAGTGGTGTCTCTCCATAAGATAAACAGATGTTGGGTGAACAATTTCAGTTGGGCAATTGACAAATAAAGAAGGCATAACAATGCACATACATATATCATGATGAGTACTATGAGATTTAATCAGGGCATTACGACAAAGTACATAGACCGCTATCCAGCATGCATCTATGCCAAAAAAGTCCACTTTCAGGTTATCATCCGAACCCCTTCCGGTATTAAGTTGCAAGCAACGGACAATTGCATTAAGTATGGTGCGTAATGTAATCAACACAAATATCCTTAGACAAAGCATCGATGTTTTATCCCTAGTAGCAACGAGACATCCACAACCTTAGAACTTTACATCACTGTCCCAGATTTAATGGAGGCATGAACCCACTATCGAGCATAAATACTCCCTCTTGGAGTCACAAGTATCAACTTGGCCGAGCCTCTACTAGCAACGGAGAGCATGCAAGAACATAAACAACATATATGATAGATTGATAATCAACTTGACATAGTATTCAATATTCATCGGATCCCAACAAACACAACATGTAGCATTACAAATAGATGATCTTGATCATGATAGGCAGCTCACAAGATCTAACATGATAGCACAATGAGGAGAAGACGACCATCTAGCTACTGCTATGGACCCATAGTCTAGGGGTGAACTACTCACACATCGATCCGGAGGCGATCATGGCGATGAAGAGACCTCCGGAGATGATTCCCCTCTCCGGCAGGGTGCCGGAAGCGATCTCCTGAATCCCCCGAGATTGGATTGGCGGCGGCTGCGTCTCTGGAAGGTTTTCCGTATCGTGGCTCTCGGTACTTGGGGTTTCGTGACGAAGACTATATGTAGGCGGAAGGGCAGGTCAGGGGGCATCACGAGGGGCCCACACAACAGGCCGGCGCGGCCAGGGCTTGGGCCGCGCCGCCCTAGTGTGGCGTCGCCTCGTGGCCCCACTTCGTTTCCTCTTCGGACTTCTGGAAGCTTCGTGGAAAAATAGGACCCTGGGCGTTGATTTCGTCCAATTCCGAGAATATTTCCTTACTAGGATTTCGAAACCAAAAACAGCAGAAAACAGCAATCGGCTCTTCGGCATCTCGTCAATAGGTTAGTGCCGGAAAATGCATAATAATGACAAATAATGTGTATAAAACATGTGAGTATCATCATAAAAGTAGCATGGAACATAAGAAATTATAGATACGTTTGGGATGTATCAAGCATCCCCAATCTTAGGTCCTACTCGCCCTCGAGTAGGTAAACGATAACAAAGATAATTTCTGAAGTGACATGCTATCATAATTTTGATCAATACTATTGTAAAGCACATGAGATGAATGCAGCGATTCGAAGCAATGATGAAGATAATGAGTAAACAACTGAATCATATAGCAAAGACTTTTCATGAATAATACTTTCAAGACAAGCATCAATAAGCCTTGCATAATAGTTAACTCATAAGCAATAAATTCTTAGTAGAAAGCTTTGAAACAACACAAAGGAAGATATAAGTTTCAGCGGTTGCTTTCAACTTCAACATGTTTATCTCATGGATAATTGTCAACACAAAGTAATATAACAAGTGCAATAGGTAAACATGTAAGAATCAATGCACACAGTTTACACAAGTGTTTGCTTCTAAGATAGAAAGAAGTAGGTAAACTGACTCAACAATAAAGTGGAAGATAGGCCCTTCGCGAGAGGAAGCATGGATTACTATTTTTGTGCTAGAGCTTTTCATTTTGAAAACAAGAAACAATTTTGTCAACGGTAGTAATAAATCATATGTGTTATTGCTCTAGCACAAAAATAGTAATCCATGCTTCCCTCTGCGAAGGGCCTATCTTCTACTTTATTGTTGAGTCAGTTTACCTACTTCTTTCTATCTTAGAAGCAAACACTTGTGTAAACTGTGTGCATTGATTCTTACATGTTTACCTATTGCACTTGTTATATTACTTTGTGTTGACAATTATCCATGAGATAAACATGTTGAAGTTGCAATCCTCATGCATAGTATACTAATAGTGCTCGCACCTTGTCCTAATTAGCTTGGATTAACATGGATTATCATTGCATAACATATGTTTCAACCAAGTGTCACAAAGGGGTACCTCTATGCCGCCTGTACAAGGGTCTAAGGAGAAGGTTCGCATTGGATTTCTCGATTTTGATCATTCTCAACTTAGACACCCATACCGGGACAACATAGACAACAGATAATGGACTCCTCTTTTAATGCTTAAGCATTCAACAACAGATAATATTCTCATAAGAGATTGAGGTTTTATGTCCAAACTGGAACTTCCACCATGATTCATGGCTTTAGTTAGCGGCCCAATGTTCTTCTCTAACAATATGCATACTCAAACCATTTGATCATGAAAATCGCTCTTACTTCAGACAAGACGAACATGCATAGCAACTCACATGATATTCAACAAAGGTAAAAGTTGATGGCGTACCCAGAAACATGGTTACCGCTCAACAAGCAACTTATTAAGAAATAAGATACATAAGTACATATTCTTCACCACAATAGTTTTTAAGGCTATTTTTCCATGAGCTATGTATTGTAAAGGCAAAGAATGGAAGTTTAAAGGTAGCACTCAAGTAATGTACTTTGGAATGGCGGAGAAATACCATGTGGTAGGTATGTATGGTGGACACAAATGGCATGGATTTTGGCTGAAGGGTTTGGATGCACGAGAAGAATTCCTCTCAATACAAGGCTAGGATAGCAAGGTTGTTTGAAGCAAACTCAAGTATAAATGGTACAACAAGAATCACATATAAACATATTGTAAACATTATAAGACTTTACATCGTCTCCTTGTTGTTCAAACACCTCAACTAGAAAATATCTAGACTTAGAGAGACCAATCATGCAAACCAAGTTTTAACATGCTCTATGTAGTTCTTCATTAATAGGTGCAAAGTACATGATGCAAGAGCTTAAACATGATCTATATGAGCACTACAATTGCCAAGTATCACATTATTCAAGACATTATACCATTTACCACATGCTGCATTTTCCGTTTCCAACCATATAACAATGAACGAAGTAGTTCAACCTTCGCAATGAACATTAAGAATAAAGCTAAGAACACATGTGTTCATATGCAACAGCGGAGCGTGTCTCTCTCCCATACAAAGAATGCTAGGATCCGATTTTATTCAAACGAAAACAAAAATAAACAAACAGACGCTCCAAGCAAAGCACATAAGATGTGACTAAATAAAAATATAGTTTCACTAGAGGTGACCTGATAAGTTGTCGATGAAGAAGGGGATGCCTTGGGAATCCCCAAGCTTAGATGCTTGAGTCTTCTTAAAATATGCAGGGATGAACCACGGGGGCATCCCCAAGCTTAGACTTTTCACTCTTCTTGATCATATTGTATCATCCTCCTCTCTTGACCCTTGAAAACTTCCTCCACACCAAACTCGAAACAAACTCATTAGAGGGTTAGTGCATAATTGAAAATTCATACATTCAGAGGTGACATAATCATTCTTAACACTTCGGACATTGCACAAAGCTACTGAAAGTTAATGGAACAAAGAAATCCATCAAACATAGCAAAACCGGCAATGCGAAATAAAAGGCAGAATCTGTCAAAACAGAACAGTCCGTAAAGATGAATTTTCCAGGGGCACTTAACTTGCTCAGATGAAAATGCTCAAATTGAATGAAAGTTGCGTACATATCTGAGGATCACACATGTAAATTGGCAGATTTTTCTGAGTTACCTACAGAGAACCCTGCCCAAATTCGTGACAGCAAGAAATATGTTTCTGCGCAGTAATCCAAATCTAGTATTGATTTTACTATCAAAGACTTTACTTGGCACAACAATGCAATAAGCAATACGTGGCTTT
>NC_061510.1:243573469-243622957 GCF_022539505.1 Lolium rigidum | reverse complement strand
GACCATATTTTACTGGTCTGCTGGCCAAGATTTCTCATGCGCTCATCAGTTTGATGAAATATTGAGTGTCTAGTATAAAATTTAATGTATACATGTCAGGTTATATTTGTAAGGATGCTAATAGCATTTTCAGAACAATAGATTCCAGAAGGGATTCTTGGTTATAGATCAATCAATTCCAGAAGGAATTGTTCTGTTGTGGATAATTTTCCAACATATTTTTTCAATGACCTAAAAATCTTCTATTGTGAAAGGCAGAAAACTGGATTTTCAGATTTAAGAAGAGCTCGCATATGCTGTGAAGTTTCAGACCTGAATTTCAAGTTTATTGATTTATCTATGCAAACTACAGTTTGGACAAAGCAAAGCTAACGAGATCGTGAGGTATTATAAAAGTTGATGCATAGATTAATCGTGCAAGGATCATTAACATACCTGATGAATAGTTGGCTTTCGTCGAGCCATGACTGGGTGTGAAACGTGATTAATATGTTCATGTAATCCATCTCAATTAGGAAGTGAAAAGGACATCAATCTAGCACAAATGTGTCATATCGACTCCACGATGGATGGATACAACACCAGTTAGCTTTGTTGCATGTTATATTGGATCGTACCTTTTGAATAGATCTACTCCTTGGATTATACCTTTCAATTAGATCAACTGGATGAAATACTTGCTGCTGCTTGTTGACGCCATCGTCTCCGGCCTGCAAAGTAACAGGAGAGAAGTATGGGTAACCAATGGCTTTTTCGGTCGGCTGGCGGTGTAATCGGCGGCCGGCGGGCGGTGGCCATAGGCATGGTCAGATTGGTTTTAGGTTTTTTTGGTACATTGTACGACCATGTTGGCGTGCGTGGGAACGCCGAAGGCATGTATGTGGCTCTTGATCAAAGGGCTATTAATGCATGCGAGGAATATAATCTAGGATCGGTTTATTTATTATGTACGTGAGAATTACCTCGTGGCTCCTGCAGTGCCGGGCGAGCTCCTCTTTCAGCCCATGAGAGAACGGCCGCATGCGAGTAGAATTTGGTTTTTTCAGATGGAATTGTGCGTGTCAAACATAGGGACATGATGATCCCGTTAGAGTGTATCATGCCTTGAGCGAGACGTGTACATGTTGGACTATAGATATCTCCGTTTTTTAGCCTTGTACAATTAAATCAAGTGTACGTGACACAAATTATGTCAAGACTCGTGCCAACGTTACTGCCCACGTGACATAATAATCGCAACTCTCTCGATTAATCCTAGACATAAATTTTAGATCTAATTGTCTTAATTATTCTGATGATGTGGATTAACATGGTGTCTCATATGGGGCCTCCAATTAGTAAATATAAGATGGATGGTTTGATGCGAAAATTAAAAAACTTATGGAACATATTAGTATGAACGCTTTGAACACCATTGTTGCTAATGATATGGAAAATTCTAAGCTTGGGGAAGCTGGCTTTGATGATCATGATATTTTAGTCCCCCAAGCATTGCGGAGAAAATTTACTTTGATGATACTTTGCCTCCTATTTATGATGATTAAAATGATATTGGTCTTTTAGTACCGCCTGTTATGGAGGATAAATTTGATTATGATTACAATATGCCTCCTATATTTGATGATGAGAATAATAATGATAGCTACTTTATTGAATTTGCTCCCACTACAACTAATAAAATTGATTATGCCTATGTGGAGAGTAATAATTTTATGCATGAGACTCATGATAAGAATGCTTTATGTGATAGTTATATTGTTGAGTTTGCTCATGTTGCTACTGAAAGTTATTATGAGAGAGGAAAATATGGTTGTAGAAATTTTCATGTTACTAAAACACCTCTCTATGTGCTGAAATTTTTGAAGCTACAATTGTTCTATCTTCCTATGCTTGTTACTTTTTTCTTCATGAACTTGTTTATTTAAAAAACTCCTATGCATAGGAAGCATGTTAGACTTAAATTTGTTTTTAATTTGCCTCTTGATGCTCTCTTTTGTTTCAACTACTATTTCTTGCGAGTGCATCATTAAAACTGCTGAGCCCATCTTAATGGCTATAAAGAAAGAACTTCTTGGGAGATAACCCATGTGTTTATTTTGTTACAGTACTTTTATTTTGTATTTGTGTCTTGGAAGTTGTTACTACTGTAGCAACCTCTCCTTATCTTAATTTTGTCGCATTGTTGTGCCAAGTAAAGTCTTTGATAGTAAGGTTCATACTAGATTTGGATTACTGCGCAGAAACAGATTTCTTGCTGTCACGAATTTGGGCAGTGTTCTCTGTAGGTACCTCTGAAAAATCTGCCAATTTACGTGCTTGATCCTCAGATATGTACGCAACTTTCATTCAATTTGGGCATTTTCATTTGAGCAAGTCTGATGCCTCAATAAAATTCGTCTTTACGGACTGTTCTGTTTTGACAGATTCTGCCTTTTTATTTCGCATTGCCTGTTTTGCTATGTTGGATGGATTTCTTTGTTCCATTAATGTCCAGTAGCTTTGTGCAATGTCCAGAAGTGTTAAGAATGATTGTGTCACCTCTGAACATGTGAATTTTTGATTATGCACTAACCCTCTAATGAGTTTGTTTTGAGTTTGGTGTGGAGGAAGTTTTCAAGGGTCAAGAGAGGAGAATGATATACTATGATCAAGAAGAGTGAAGCGTATAAGCTTGGGATGCCCCCGTGGTTCACCCCTGCATATTTCAAGAAGACTCAAGCATCTAAGCTTGGGGATGCCCAATGCATCCCCTTCTTCATCGACAAATTTATCAGGTTCCTCCCTTGAAACTATATTTTTATTCGGTCACATCTTATGTACTTTACTTGGAGCGTTTGTTTGTTTTTGTTTTTGTTTTTGTTTGAATAAATGCTTGTGTGGGAGAGAGACACGCTCCGCTGGTTCATATGAACACATGTGTTCTTAGCTTTTAATGTTCATGGCGAAGGTTGAAACTGCTTCGTTAATTGTTATATGGTTGGAAACGGGAAATGCTACATGTAGTAATTGATAAAATGTCTTGGATAATTTGATACTTGGAAATTGTTGTGCTCATGTTTAAGCTCTTGCATCATATACTTTGCACCCATTAATGAAGAAATACATAGATCTTGCTAAAATTTGGTTTGCATAATTGGTCTCTCTAAGGTCTAGATAATTTCTAATAAAGAGTTTGAACAACAAGGAAGACGGTGTAGAGTCTTATAATGTTTACAATATGTCTTTTATGTGAGTTTTGCTGCACCGGTTCATCCTTGTGTTTGTTTCAAATAACCTTGCTAGCCTAGTAAATTGCTTGAGTGCTACCTTTAAATAATTCAAAATTTATCACCTCTTATTTGTGTCAATGTTTTATAGCTCATGAGGAAATATGTGGTGTTTATCTTTCATTCTTGTTGGGCAACTTTCACCAATGGACTAGTGGCTTCATCCGCTTATCCAATAATTTTGCAAAAAGAGCTGGCGCGGGGTTCCCGACCCCAATTAGTCAACCTTCATTAATAATTCTCTTCACATGTTTTGCTCTCGATTCATCAGTAAGCAACTTAATTTTGCAAATAGACACTCCTTCATGGTATGTGAATGTTGGAAGGCACCCGAGGATTCTGGTTAGCCATGGCTTGTGTAAGCAAAAGGTTGGGAGGAGTGTCATCCATAAATAAAACTAAAATACATGTGTAAACAAAAGAGAAGAGGGATGATCTACCTTGCCGGTAGAGATAACGTCCTTCATGGGAGCCGCTCTTTGAAGGTTTGTCTCGGCAAGGGGGTTAGAGTGCCCACTACCATTCGTTGACAACAACAAACACCTCTCAAAATTTTACTTTTATGCTCTCTTTATGTTTTCAAAATCAAAGCTCTAGCACAAATATAGCAATCAATGCTTCCCTCTCGCGAAGGGCCATTCTTTTACCTTTTATGTTGAGTCAGTTCACCTATCTCTCTCCACCTCAAGAAGCAAACACTTGTGTGAACTGTGCATTGATTCCTACATACTTGCATATTGCACTTGTTATATTACTTTACATTGACAATATCCATGAGATATACATGTTATAAGTTGAAAGCAACCGCTGAAACTTAATCTTCCTTTGTGTTGCTTCAATACCTTTACTATGAATTTATTGCTTTATGAGTTAACTCTTATGCAAGACTTATTGATGCTTGTCTTGAAAGTACTATTCATGAAAAGTCTTTGCTTTATGATTCAGTTGTTTACTCATGTCATTACCATTGTTTTGATCGCTGCATTCATTACATGTGTTTACAATAGTATGATCAAGGTTATGATGGCATGTCACTCTGCAAATTATCTTTGTTATCGCTTACTCGCTTCGGGACGAGCAGAAACTAAGCTTGGGGATGCCGATACGTCTCCGACGTATCGATAATTTCTTATGTTCCATGCCACATTATTGATGATATCTACATGTTTTATGCATACTTTATGTCATATTTATGCGTTTTCCGGAACTAACCTATTGACGAGATGCCGAAGGGCCGCTTGTCGTTTTCTGCTGTTGTTGGTTTCGAAATCCTAGTAAGGAAATATTCTCGAATCGGACGAAATCAACGCCCAGCATCTTAGGATCACGCGAAGCTTCCAGAACACCCGAGAGAGGCCAGAGGGGGGCCACAGGCCCACCAGTCACTACCCTGACGCGGCCAAGGGGGGGCTCGCGCCCCCCTGTTGTGTCGTCGCCTCGTTGACCTTCCGACGCCGCCTCTTCGGCTATATAGAGGTAGACCTAAAACATCGAGACGAAAAAGCCACGGTACGAGAAACCTTCCAGATCCGCCGCCATCGCGAAGCCAAGATCTTGGGGACAGGAGACTCTGTTCCGGCACGCCGCCGGGACGGGGAAGAGCCCCCGGAAGGCTTCTCCATCGATACCACCGCCATCTTCATCAACGCTGCCGTCTCCCATGAGGAGGGAGTAGTTCTCCATCGAGGCCCGGGCTGTACCGGTAGCTATGTGGTTAATCTCTCTCCTATGTGCTTCAATACAATAATCTCATGAGCTGCCTTACATGATTGAGATTCATATGATGATGCTTGTAATCTAGATGTCATTATGCTAGTCAAGTGGGTTTTACTTATGTGATCTCCTGAGACTCCTTGTCCCACGTGTGTAAAGGTGACAAGTGTGTGCACCGTGTGGGTCTCTTAGGCTATATTTCACGAATACTTATTCACCGTTATGAATGGCATAGTGAAGTGCTTATTTATATCTCTTTATGATTGCAATGTGTTTTGTATCACAATATATCTCGTGTGCTACTCTAGTGATGTTATTAAAGTAGTTTATTCCTCCCGCACGTGTAATGGTGACAGTGTGTGCATCGTGTAGTACTTGGCGTAGGCTATGATTGTGATCTCTTGTAGATTATGAAGTTAACTATTGCTATGATAGTATTGATGTGATCTATGCCTCCTTTCGTAGTGTGAAGGTGACAGTGTGCATGCTATGTTAGTACTTGGTTTGGTTATGTTGATCCGTCATGCACTCTAAGGTTATTTAAATATGAACATTGAATATTGTGGAGCTTGTTAACTCCAGCATTGAGGGTTCGTGTAATCCTACACGCTAGTGGTGTTCATCATCCAACAAGAGGGTGTAGAGTCTAGCATCTATCTATTTATTCTGTTATGTGATCAATGTTGAGAGTGTCCACTAGTGAAAGTATGATCCCTAGGCCTTGTTCCTAAATATCGCTATCGCTGCTTGTTTACTCGTTTTTATCGCATCTTTACTTCCTCGCAATATTACTACCATCAACCGCACGCCAGCAAGCACTTTTCTCGGCGCCGTTACTACCGCTCATATTCATTCATACCACTTGTATTTCACTATCTCTTCGCCGAACTAGTGCACCTATTAGGTGTGTTGGGGACACAAGAGACTTCTTGCTTTGTGGTTGCAGGGTTGCTTGAGAGGGATATCTTTGTCCTCTTCCTCCCTGAGTTCGATAAACCTTGGGTGATCCACTTAAGGGAAACTTGCTGCTGTTCTACAAACCTCTACTCTTGGAGGCCCAACATTGTCTACAAGAATAGAAGCACTTGTAGACATCAAGCATCAATAACAAGTAGTAATCAATACCGGGAGAGTTTCCCCTATGAAATACTCAAGATTCAACCCTAGAAGTTACAGCGGTGACGAGGTGCAGTGGTGGAGATGACGGTGTCGGTGGTGGAGATGATGATGATGATGATCCCAATGAAGTCCAGCTCGATGACGGTGACGATGGCGACGATTTCCCCCTCCGGGAGGGAATTTCCCCGGCGGATTTCTGCCCACCGGAGAGCTCTTTTCTCTCTGGTGTTTTTCCGCCCCGCAGAGGCGGCTGTGTCTATTCTCGATGATCCCCCACGCCTTAGGGTTCTCTGGAGATGAAGTACGCGAAAGGGAGATGGCCGAGGGGGGTCGTGGGCCCCCACCCCACATGGCGGCGCGGCCAGGGTGGAGCCCGCGCCGGCCTAATGGGGGGGGCCATGGCAGCCCTCCTCAGCCTCCACTTTTGGCTGTGTCCGTCCTCTGGAATAATAAGAGTTTCGGTATATTCTCCATCAATTGTTGATCTTCCGAAATACTGTATCCTGGACGGATGCTTTTTCCAGATAGAATCCCGACTCCGGTAAGTGATTCTCCAATAATCATGAAACATGCAAAATAGGTGAAATAACATAAGTATCATCTCTAAATATGAAATATATCAATGAATAACAGTAAATTATGATATAAAATAGTGATGCAAAATGGACGTATCATGGGGGTACCAAAGAATTGGAATGGTATCGGATCCGAACCCAACCATCAGTTTTTATCAAATTCATCATGTCATTCAAGTCATATTCACCTTCAAAACCTTTCAAAGTCATTTCATTTCACATGTTCCCATCTAGAGTAGTCAATTTTATTTGTTAGCACTAGCAACAAGTCATGAGGGGTGCTATCTAGCTTGTAATGCTTTAGGCTAAGTTTGATACTCTTGTAGTACTCTATATTTAGACCAAAGTTAACTATAAAAGTAAGCTTTAATAATCAAAGTAAAAGCTTGTAAGAATAAAACTTGGGATGGGACCATGAAGCATAAAGTAATTGGTGAGTGTGCTTTTCTCTGGTAGAGCTTTGCACTTTGCAAGAATATTAGCTTGCCTTGGTGGGTGTACTGATCAAAGTGGTCCTCTTCTCCCTGGAAGTAGACCTCCTCCTCCTCCTGGTACTCCTCGGTACTAGCGTCTAAAAACGGATACGGAATACACAATCACCAAACAATGCTTAAGAGCTAGACTAAACACACCAATGATGCACACAAGGTATTCTAGTATCACCACAATATTATTTGGTTGGTTGTCTTTGTTTCTTATTAAGAAAAATAATTTCCTCTCATTACAAATATTGACTAGGGTTTCTATTTAATTCTTTGAGAAATAATTTCCTTTCATTGAATCTTGTTAAGATTTAATCTCCTCAAATAATAATATATGAACCTATGTTGACCAAGGTCAACACTTCATCATCATCATTTGGGGAAAATGATTTAAATGAGGTACAATACCTCATGCAATTTAATACTATCTCCTTAACAATTTAATATCATCAAATAATACAATATGAGATTCTATAGACCATGGTCACTACCTCATGTTGAATTACTTGCGTCAAGATTTAAATGAGAAAATAGCTCCCATACTATTTAATAAATAATTTTGAATAAATTAAATTGACTAGAAATAGCCCTAGAGCCATTATTGAATCTAGACCATGATCATCTAAAACAACCATATCATATTTTTACATAAACAATTAGAGTTTTTGAAATGTGATTTATGATAGTTGGAATCAACTCAAAATCATTTATGGTTGATTTTTAATAATTGTTTGAATTTGCAAAAGGCTCTGCCCTTGTTATTTTTGCTACATTAATTCTACAGAAGTTCTTGAGTTGAGGCCAGTGGGGTTGGTTAGATATTTTCACAAGCTTTCCAACAATACTAAATTCATAACATTTGGCCCAGTGGATTTGAAGTTATTAAATTTCTAGCAAGGCACCAGTATTCAAATTTGGGTTAAATTGATTTTAACAAATTCAAACGAAATGGACGTGCGGGAAACTAAACGGGCCGGCCCAGCTGTGCTCTAGTGCACCGCGGGCCGCCTGATAGCGGACCCCACGCGTCAGTGTGTCTTAAACGCCGAAGCGGTACGCAGCGATGTGAGCCGTTGGATTAAAAGCGAATCGAGCGGCTGAGGGTCGTCACCTTCCACGACAGAAGGGCGACGAGCTTGAACCCTACCGGCGGCAGTGAGGGTCGACGGCGGCTCACCTGGGCTCTGGCGAGGCTCGGCGAGGCGGGCGATCGAAGTGGAAGACGATGGCGAGCTTAGCGATGGTCGTGGCGGCTCCAGAGGTGCTCGGGATCGTCGGCGAGCTTGCAGGGTGCTGGCGGGCTGCTCCGCTGAAATTCCAGCGGTGGAGTGGACAATGTGGAGGAGCAAGGGTTCGAGGAGGCTCAGAGGAGAGAGGGGAGTGGAGTGGTGTGAAGAAATCGTCCAGGGAGGCCCTCCTTTTATTGCTGCGGGAGGGTGCTGCGGAGCGGGGCTCGGGTCGATCATGGCGGCGATGTTTGGAGCGGCGAAGGGGCAAGGCGAGGTGGGCGTTCTATTCAGCGTGTCCGTGCGGTCCTCCTGGTGCTCTTGGCGCGGCTGGGCCGTGCCTAACGCGGTCGGGCGCGTGCAAGGATCGGCGCGGCCGTGGCGGCAGGCGGCGATGATGGCGACGGCTACAGCGCTCGCGCCGGCAAGGGAGCGTGTCTGGCGGGTTCCTGTCGTCTTGGTGAGCGCGTGGGAGAAGGGAGAGGGCGAGAGGGGATCTGTGTCGACGGCGCGCGTCGACGCTCTGTCGTGTCTAGGGCGTGTCCATGCGCGCCCTGGCACATTCTGGGCGTCACGGACATGGCGCGTTCCCGGCGTTGCGGTGCTCCCCTTCGACCAAGTCGTGTACAGGCATGACCAGGAGAGTGAGGCTTGTCTACTAGACATGGTTAGCTAGGCCAGAGGTGAGAGAGGGAGTAGGGTGGCATGTGAGTGCATGGCATGGCCGGCATGAGCATGTCCATGGCCAAAATGTGGAGGCAGAGGGGGTAGCAAGGCATGGCATGGCTAGAGGAGGGGCTAGGGTACTATGTGTGAGCATTTGGGGAAACAAAGTTAGGCCAAATACAGTTTGAAAATAGGGTTTTGTGTTTTGTTTGTTTTCTGCCCACCAAGTGTTTGTGTTAATGGCCGCAAGAGAAAGGTTTTTGAATTTTTCAAAAATATTTGGTGGAGTTGATTCAACTAATTTTTGAGGCACAATGGTGGTGGTGGTGTCCAAAATTGAGTTGGTTTGGGAAATTTCAAAAAGGGCACAATGTAGAATCTGATTTGATGTCCCTACTTTGCTTGATGATAAGTTGGATTTGAGAAAGAATTTGCAGGGGTGTGCTTTACCAAATTGGTTCACCTTGATGAGTTCTTGGATGAGGTGCAAAGACTTGAGAGTGTTTAGTTTAGAAATCTCTTAATGCAAGGGCTCAAAGTAGGTGTCATGTTAAAATGGGCAGATTTGACCATTATCTTATGTGAGCATAATTTGATTTCAAATTTGATTTGATTTGAGTTTCTTTGATTCACAAAGTGTTATTAAGGGTTTAGTAACATTCTACAACCAATGGCACAAGCCAAATTGGCCTAGTTTAAAGATTTGCAAAAATGGTCATAAGCACATATGTGCATTTTATGTTTTTATTTTCTTTTCCTTTTCTTTGACCAAAGGTCTTTGTTTTGAGTTCATGGAGTGTTAGATTAAGTTTAGTAAGGGTTTCAAACCATTTGGGCCCAGTATAATAGCATAGGTCAAGATTTGGTATTATGGCTATGTGCCACATATGCCTCTATGCATATTTTTATTTTATTTTTGTTTCACAGTGGATTTAGTTGGTAGGCACTAGGTTAGGTTTGTAGAGGTTTTGCAAACCATCTAATAAGGTAGAACATGGCATAGTTTATTACTTACAATAATAGCCATAGGCTTACATAGGCCTTTTCTTTTTATTTTGTTTTATCTTGGATGATGAAAAATACAAGAGTAAGGTTTAGGGTTTAGAAAACATGTTCCAACATATCAAGCAACTATCATGGCAAAGATCACACCTACATGCTTAAATACTATGCATATTACTTAATTTAATAAAAGTTTTTGTTGGTTCCAAAATTTGGAAAAAGGAAATTCATTTTATTCTTTGTTTTCAAATTTGGGATGTTACACGAAGTATATATTACATAAGATACCCACGCATATTGTAATCGGTAATACAGTGAGATTAGTTTATACAAATCACGCATAAGATCTGGAAATGCAGTACTCTCCATGCATATATCTTGCGCAATAATACACATCGGGCTGGCCAAGAACGGTTTTATACAAACAAAACACTACAACATAGTACGGAGTACTAATAATATGTCTTCAGGGAGAACGGAAACCGCAGCGCGGATTCGACAGAGGGCAAAACCCTAATGCTTAACTATGAAGAAGATACACCACAGAGAGATAAACACCTACGTAGACTAGATAAGCTACACGATAGGCCCAATCAGCGGCTGGTTGGGGTTGTGCATAGAAGACTCGTGCACCCTTACGCATACTAGCAGAGTGTCGCCAACAAGGTAGACGTGGCCATGGAGAGCTGCAGCATCTGTCGGGTACCTGAATTCGGCGTACAGAGCATGCCAGCCTTGGCCGCCCCAGCGCAAGCGATACAAGCCCAGGTCTTGGAATATCGCGTTGAGGAGTGCCGATGCAGCATCGAACAAAAGGACATGGCCGCCGTTGGGATAAATCCGGACGACGTTCCCGGTCGACGCCGGCTCCGGACCCAAGAACACCACACCATGCAACGCTGCAGCGGCAGCCACCGCCGCCATGGCAACACCTGGGAGACGATGGAAATGAACTTATCGCTGAGAAAAAAATAGGAAAGGAAGCTAGTGCAGCTGTATTGGGCCGAACATACCCTTTATATATAGTACGAGCCAGACCTGAGGTCTTGTAGAGCACGCGTTTTAGTATAGGAGGAGTATTGGGCGCCACGTGTGCACCATCCAATAAATTAAATTCCTTTGGCCACTGCCACGGCGCCGACTCCTCCCTCCCTCCATCTTTCCCCTGTCGTAACAAATATTGTGGAAGGTGTGGCAGGCGATAGATGGGAAAGGAGTATATATGCTCCCTATTTGTTAGAATGTTGGTGCAGAGGATGTTATTTGGGGATATCGGCAACAACGGGCTGCGGCAAATCTAGGGCTATCACTCAGAGATCATTTCCATAACAATGTGCATCAATGTGGACCACACATGCATAAATCAACTGAGGCTCCCTTGATCCTTCTCCCCCCTCCCCCCGGTGTGGATGAAAATCGGCTTGTACAAAGCGCAGGCCCATTTTATGTTTTTAGCATCATCCACGCAGATGTCACTTAGCTGATTTCGGTTTTGTAGTGTTTGACTGCTCATTACACGTCGGCAAAATACATCTCAATAAACAAGTCTCTTCAACAAAGGAAGAGAAAGAAAATATACATTGTGAATGAAAATCAACTGAAGACTTCTCAAGTCCGTTCTCAGTAAAACAAGTCTCTGCCACAAAGGAAGAGAGACAATGTCCAGTTTGAGTAAAAATCAACTGGAGACTGAGGCCTCGCTTTACTGGTTTGGGGTAGGGTTTGAAACCCCAATAGCCGAAACAACAAAACACAGTCCCTAGCACATCTTCCTCATGCGCCGCTTTAAGTATGCTTCAACAACAACCAACAACAAATAGCACGCAAGATTAAGAACAAACTAAATTTAGACGGGATTGAAGTAATAATAATTATACGTACATGATTAAGCTTTATCGAAAAAAAACGTACATGATTAAGAAGCATGTCCACGCAAGAGGTTTTGCTTTCGTGCAGTGTGACTGGAATTTAGGTTCGTCGCCGTTGTGAAACTTCGGTCACACTGCACGAAACACTCTTAATAACAAAAAAGTGTTTGGTGCAAAGGTACCGAAGCATCACAACAGCGACGGGATAGAACTGATCCACGTTGAGGCATAGTGTTACGGTCGCGATCGTCCATGTATATATATCTCTGCATATAGTAAGAAAATTACATAAGGTTTTCAAACAATATAGATAGTTGACTTTGAATCTAACCTTAATTATATGCGGAGTAATATGGTGCAGTACTGAAGTACGGACAAAACAATAATAAGTACACACGAATTCAATTGATCTAGTGTGCCCACATATATAACAAGAGATTACATGTCCCATTACCAGAGAAATACAATCATAAGAAAAGATCGGGGCAACTATGCTGATCGATGGGTGGCAGGACATGGTTGTATACCTTGAGTCTGCATCGTGTGGCAGATCGGCGCAGCTATGGACTTTAAGTGTAGTCCACGTGTCGGCGCCGGCGATGGCGCGTCGATGACGCCGCCGAGGCTTCTTGCACCCTACGCTGGCTCCGGTCTTCGCAGGCTATCTGTTCTCCTCGGCCCGACGGCGGAAGATGAGAGAACCCGCCGTGCACTGGCTGACTGCTCTTCTCCTCTCTCGAGTGCTACGTCGTTGCACGAACCACACGCCGTAGAGATGGACGAAAGCGTAAAGAGGTATAGTGTTTTCTTCTACAACAGCTGGTTGTGCTGAATATATACTGTCGTGGTGAAGGATACTCCCTCCGTCTCGCTGCTTACGGCGCAATTTTTTCCCCGATATTTACTCAATGCTTAAGGCGCGGGTGGTTGTGGTTCAGTAATCTTCCTAATTTTCCCCTGCTTTCCCGTTTCCACTCCTCAATACCTGGCCGCATTAACCCAGGATCCTGAAAAATTGTTGGTCTATCCCGAGAAACGAGGAGGTCTAGAGGAAATGAGGAGTCCAGCGCGTGCGAAACGTGGTTTAATCGTGCGAGCATGCAGGGGCAAATGAGGAAACTAGCGATTACTTTCTCTCCTACCAGTCTTACCTTAATAACTGTGCAAAAAAATTTACGCCCTAAGCAATGAGATGGATGGAGTATATGATTTTTTTAAAAGAAAAAATACGGGCTATCTAGTTGCGAAGGTGCGGCCCACCTTAAATGAAATTAGTGGGTCCCTCTATGTGGCTCCCACCTCATTGCTGCAACATCTGTCGTGCTTTCGTCCAGAGAAAATCACGAGTGGAGAGAGGCAGAGCGCGCCTAGCCTGTTTGGATGAAGCGGGAGACATGTATCACCTTTTATGGTGATGTTGACTGTGGACCCAGTAGAAAATGTCAGTATGGGCTTCCACTGGATAGGTGTGAGATTGCTCACGCGCGAAGCAAAGTGGTACAACCCCCTGTAGTAAAGTTGTCCTATCAGTACCCTAGTCAGTACCCATCTATCAATTGCTCTGTCCTTTTGTCAGTCATGACCATCTCGAGAGTTGAAGAAGAAAGTCCATCCGCCGTGGCTGCAGGAATTTGACAAATTAACCCTTTTCCTCAGAAGAATGCACTAAATGACCTCCAGGCGAAACTATTTCAATCCCCTAAGCTAGTTTGGGGACCGAAATAGTTTCGCCCGGATGTTATTTCGTGTATTCTTTTGAGGAAAAGGGTTAATTTTGTCAAATTCTACCATATCTGATCGCCCTTTACCTGTTCCGAAGAGTTGCTTTCGGTAGACTTGTACTGACACCGCCTGCGATTGCTATAAAAGCACCACCCAGCTACTCCGAAATTAGTAATGCCAGGCTTGGGAGGGAAGATTCATGGAAAGAGCTGGGGCATCTGGGTCAGTTAACCCTACGGAGAACCTGTTGAATTTCATGGCCATCTCACTATGCTGGGCACCGGAGTAGCTGACCCCAGCCAAACATGACACTGGGAATATTTTGAGATTTCAAAGCTATTTTGCTACTCCATCCGATCCATACTACTTGATGCTATAAAATGGATGTATCTACAACTAGAATATGTCTAGTTACATCTAAATTAGCATCAAGTAATATGAATCGAAGGGAGTAGTTTTAATTAATTAATAATCCAAAATTTACATGAAATAATTTGAACACTCGTATATTTAAAATGTTTCCACCATTAAAAATGCTTCTGTCCATCCATTTTCTTACAATAGCACTTCTTCCCGAATAGACTGTAGAAGTAGCAGCTTTATAGCCGCGTCATAGCGCCATCTAGCTATAGCAGTGCTCTGTATTGTCTAGTCGAATCAATGGCAATGGACAGTATGACCAAAGATACGCTGCCAACAAAGACAGATTGTGCATGCTGAGATCTCTCGGACACCCGTAGCTTTGCTCCCACACCTCTCTTTTTTTCAACAGAGAAAGAATTCCTTTGGTGTGGTTGGGGACCATATATGGTAATAGCCACTATTGGGGGTTTTGGAGAGAGTCAAACAGCGAAGGAAAAACCTTACTCCGAAGCCAACAAAACCCACTCCTATGCGTGACCTTTATTTCTTTTTTAACAAGGAACGGTCTAGAAGGACCGAGTGCTTCATTGACAATCGTCTGTGGAAGTACAAATTACAAATAGGGACTGAAAAGAGTAGGGAAATACAACTAGACCCTTACATTTTGCACTAAGGACCTTCTTGAAGTACCTCTACGTGCCCTCCCACTTATACTACTATAACATTTGTATATTTGCCTAGGATTGCTAAAAACTGGAATATAGCATACCCGTTCACCGCTATCCCCCGTGTTATACCTTTATATACATATAAACTGACATATTTTTGTATGAAATATGTTGTAATATTGTTTATAGTGTAGTTTATATATATTTCAATACAACTTAGCATATATGATAATGGTTATTTTATTTGTATTTTATCATGTACTGCGTATTATAAAGTTGCTTATTTGTATATGTGTAAAACATGTAAGACCATTAAATTTTGAGAATATAATTTGAATTTAGCTTCTTAATGGGGAAACCGACCCCCTCCCCGAATCCGGTGTGGATGGGGAGGATGGGAAAATTTTCTCCCCGATTATTAAAGGGTCAATTGGTTCTATGCCACTTCTCAATTCACAAGTTGTGTTTATGCCATTACAAAAAGTGAAGTTGCATAAAAACTAACATTTTCTGTTCTGTCTAGAAATTGGTCAAATTTTGGCCGAAATTCAAACTTCTCAGAAAAATCTAAACATTTTACATACTGTCAAGAACACTAATATGAATCAATTCTTCTTTGTTATCTGAGAGTATGTACAAATTGTAGTATAGGATACAAATACTAGATACATAGGCAGCATATGATGTTGTATTGCTTAAAATGGCATAGAAGGAGGTATTGAGAATTGAGAGTGGCATAGACACAACTTCAGTTTTGTAATGGCATAAACACAACTTGTGAATTGGGGAGTGGCATAGAACCAATTAACCCATTATTAAATGGGGATGGTGAACGATAAGGCACTCCCCGATGGAGCAAATACATGTTGCCATCTCTATCGGTGGTCGCTAGGAGGAAGAGAATGTAATTAATTAATTAAATAGAGGGAAAATGTAGTGAGAATAAAATGTGTAACCCACCGAGAGGTGGCTCGCATGAATTTGTGCATGTGCCCATTGCAAGACTTGGATCCTAGTACAAATGAAGCACAACTTAGTTTGGATTGCTAAACCTTCTATCTCCTCTTGGTATACCCACTTTGTATTTAGCAATCCATCATATGCGAAAAGGCTACTATTAGATGATATACTCGATCTTATATGAAGTTTTCGATTAGCAGTATCGACTGTTTAATTAGGCTCAACTAGGATGGAATATTTCTATAACTCCAAATTGGCTTTCCATGTATATATAACCGCCGAACCAAAATAAAAATGAATAATAAATTCCATGAATTGTCCAACCGTCGTTCATGAATATTCATATATGTGCATGCTACGATGGTGGGGCCGACCAGCTAGGGTTTTTTCACCTGAAACGAAGCTTCGGAGGATCGGAATATCTCCAAATTAAGCTAGATTGCATGTCACACAAACATGTGTGTATATAAGATTGGTGGAGTATGTTGAAAGGGCCAGGAAAAATTACTCTCATCACACTCCTTATTGGAAACTCCTCCCATGCATTAATTATTCCAAAACAACTAGCTAGATAGGGAATCCTGGAATTACTTGGGATCGAAAACTTGATTTTCCATGTTCTTACATTACTCGTTGAAGAAAGCGTGATGACCCACAAGTATAGGGGATCGCAACAGTCTTCGCGGGAAGTAAAACCCAATTTATTGATTCGACACAAGGGGAGACAAAGAATACTTGAAAGCCTTAACAGCGGAGTTGTCAATTCAGCTGCACACGGAAACAGACTTGCTCGCAAGAGTTTATCGATAGTAGCGATTTTATAACGATAGCAGATAGTGAAATAACAGACAGCAGAGTAACAAAGACAGCGATGAGTGATTATAGTAAACAGCAGGATTAAAATACTGTAGGCGCAGGGATGGATGGACGGGCGTTGCATGGATGAGAGAAACTCATGCAACAATCAAAGCAGAGCATTTGCAGATAATAATAAAACGGTATCCAAGTACTAATCAATCAATAGACATGTGTTCCATATATAGTCGTACGTGCTCGCAATGAGAAACTTGCACAACATCTTTTATCCTACCAGCCGGTGGCAGCCGGGCCTCTAGGGAATCTACTGGAAATTAAGGTACTCCTTTTAATAGAGCACCGGAGCAAAGCATTAACACTCCATGAACACATGTGATCCTCATATCACCGCCTTCCCCTTCGGTTTTCCCAATTTCTGTCACTTTGGGGCCTCGGGTTCCGGACAACAATACGTGTATACAACTTGCAGGTAAGATCATAAAGCAATGAATATCATCATGAAACAATAATATGTTCAGATCTTAGATCATGGCACTCGGGCCCTAGTGACAAGCATTAAGCATAACAAGTTGCAACAATATCATAAAAGTACCAATTACGGATACTAGGCACTATGCCCTAACAATCTTATGCTATTACATGACCAATCTCATCCAATCCCTACCATCCTCTTCAGCCTACAGCGGGGGAATCACTCACACATGGATGGGGGAAACATGGCTGGTCGATGGAGAGGCGTCGGTGGTGATGATGGCGATGATCTCCTCCAATTCCCCATCCCGGCGAGTGCCGAACGGAGTTTCTGGTCCCGAGACAGAGTTTCGCGACGGTGGCGGCGTACTGGATGGTTTCTGGCGACTTCGACTTCCCGTCTCGCGTTTTTAGATCGAAACCCTTAAGTAGTCCAGAGGGGGGCGTCAGAGACTAGCCGAGGGGGGCACACGCTAGGGCCGTGCGCCCCCCCTACAGGCCGCGCCGGCCTAGTGTCTGGGGGGGCTGGGCCTCCCCAGACCTGCCCTTCTGGCTCCGTGATTCTTCTGGAAAAATAAGCCCTTCGACATAAATTCCGATAATTTTCCTGAAAGTTGAATTTCTGCACAAAAACGAGACACCAGGGCAATTCTGCTGAAAACAGCGTTAGTCCGTGTTAGTTGTATCCAAAATACACAAATTAGAGGCAAAACAATAGCAAAAGTGTTCGGGAAAGTAGATACGTTTTGGACGTATCAACTCCCCCCAAGCTTAGCTTATTGCTTGTCCTCAAGCAATTCAGTTAACAACTGAGTGCGATAAAAGAACTTTCACGAACACATTTGTTCATATGATGTAAATATTCTCATGATATGGCAAGTACTTAAGCAATTCATAATAAGATACATGCAAATAAAATCATCTAATAGCCATGTCAATCATGGAAAAGGTACCAACAAATTAATAATAAGCATCACGAATCATGTCTATCAGCAGGATTGCAATGTTCATAAAAGGATATGATAAAGTGGTATCTCGCTTGCCCGTATTTGTACAGCAAAACATAAATGCTCGGGCACCTTTGAAGTTCATGGAAAGAGTGGAAGTGGAGATTATCAAAGATAAAAGCATCAAAGTTATACCAAAATTAATCACATTTTGGGACAAGCATATTATACTAAGAATGACAGTTGTGCTCTCAAGAAAGTGCTCAAAGAAAGGATGGAGACTCAATGTAAAAATAAAAGACTGGCCCTTCGCAGAGGGAAGCAGGGATTAACATGTGCTAGAGCTTTTCATTTTTCTAAAGACAGAAGTAAAATGGTTTTGAGAGGTGTTTGTTGTTGTCAGCGAATGGTAATGGGTACTCTAACTACCTCATCAACCAGACTTCCAAGAGCAGCTCCCATGAAGGACGTTATCTCTACCAGCAAGGTAGATCATCCCTCTTCTCTTTTGTTTACACATATATTTTAGTTTTATTATGGATGACACTCCCCCCAACCTTTGCTTACACAAGCCATGGCTAACCGAATCCTCGGGTGCCTTCCAACATTCTCATACCATGGAGGAGTGTCTATTTGCAAATTTAAGTTGCTTACTGATAAATCAGGGCAAAGCATGCGAAGAGAATTATTAATGAAAGCTAATTAATTGGGGCTGGGAACCCCGTTGCCAGCTCTTTTTGCAAAATTATTGGATAAGCGGATGTGCCACCAGTCCATTGTGAAAGTCTGTCAGGAGTAAATGACAAGATTGAAAGATAAACACCACATACTTCCTCATGAGCTATAAAACATTAACACAAATTGAGAAGCATTTTGAAGATTTTAAAGGTAGCACATGAGAATTTACTTGGAATTGTTTGAAATGCCATGCATAGGTATTTATGGTGGACACTCTGGAATAACTTGGTTTTCAGGGGTTTGGAAGCACGAGCAGCGTTCCCGCTCAGTACAAGTGAAGGCTAGCAATAGACCGGGAAGCGACAATCAAGAGAGCGATGAATCGTCATAATCATGCTTGCGACAAAATAAATTAACGGAGGCATAAAAGTGATACAAGAACTCGAGGTGAAGTAAATCATCGAGGCTTAATTGACTTTTGTTCAGTCATATGCATGCGTGAGCATGTGCCAAGTTGATTCAAGCGAATTATTCAGAGGAGGATACCACAATGTCATATCTATCTATGAATAAAGCAATACAAGCAAATATTTATGACATGCTACTCATATTAATAAATTGAATCTAATCATGAGAGATCATGAACTACTAGACTCTCTTAAATGACATATACCTCACATGAACCAACTAAGCATGCTCACATGGATGAGTATATGTACAAAAATGAAAACAAATAGAGTTCATACCAGCCTCTCACCACAGTCGCATTGTCGTAGATCGTCATTATTGCCTTTTCACTTGTGTAGCTTGAATAATATGGAATGAAAACCAAGCTCCAACCACCGAAGACCACTGAACTCCATAATGAAATTTACAAAACCAAAGAAGAACAGCAAATATTTTTGGTGTTTTCGAATTGGAAACAAGAACAAAAGTAAATAAGCAAACAAAGCAAAATCTTTTTGGATTTTCTTATAGCAAACCAACGATAGCAAATAAAGCAAAATGAAAGCAAGAAACCAAAATAAGCAAATGGTGAAGAGAAACAACAGAAATATTTTTGGTATTTTTGTGTTTTAGGAAAGAAACAAAGCAAAAACAAGAAAATGAAAACTAGAAGAGTCACATAAACACAAAGCAGCAGGAATTCGTCAAACTTGACAGCAGTACAGTAATTGATTTTTAAGAAATTCTTCCGCTGCCCAGCTCGAAAAGTGTTCAACTAATGAAAGTTAGATAACAACCTGGGGAACATGCACAAAAATTGGATTCGCAAAATAACGTTCTGGATATTTTTGAGAATTTTTTTTGGTATCAGTCCAGAATCTGTTTTCAGGCAGCACTTCCCCAAATATCATCTCCCTCTTATTAGAAAACACTCTAAGAAGCTAAACAAGTATGTAAAACTATCCAGCAACTGATATATGCAAAGAATGAGTGATGCCGGTATACCTCCCCCCAAGCTTAGGCTTTTGGCCTAAGTGGAGATCAATCCCATGGTGCCCATGAAGTAGCACCTCCGTAGTACGACGAAGATGGATCATGTTCCGGGTATGTGCTGGAAGACGCACCAGGATACGTGACGGTGTAGTCGTAGGAGGGCTCGGCTTCCTCGGAGTCATGCTGCTGGTGAAAACCTTGTAGCTTCAGTTGCTCATCCACCTCCTCCTTAGAGCTTCAGTCATGGTTTCCTGTGAATACTGAACAAATCTGGCTGTGGCAAAGGGATTTCCCTTTCTTCCCCGTCAGCAAACAACATTCTATAGACAATATTATCTAAGCTAGAGTCATTTGTAACAAATTGGTGACTCTTCATAGCAGCAATATCAAGCCTTATAGGAGTTAATTTCTCATCAGTAGGGTCAAGAGGAAGATCTAGATATGCTAACATGCGTGATGCAACAATTCCTCCAAAAATAGGCCCATTGTTAGACAAACGGCGAGCAACAAGAGCACCAAGATGATAAGGCATCTCTCCAGTAAGTGCAGCAACCAAGAAAGCAAGATGATAACTAGAGATATTGCTAGTGTTCTCCCTACCAAGAATGCTAGTAGCAAGATAGTAAGCGAAATATTTAATAGCAGGGAGTTGAATACTACTGATTTTACCACCATCCTCTGAGAAGCTTCTTCCATGAATCATCTTGTAGAGATTCAAGAGCTCTTGCGGCGATAACCTTATCTTCTCGCATGATCCCCATTGTGGCACTCTAATTGCTGCACAAAAATCATCAAATGGCAAGTTGACAATTTTATTATAAATTTTGTATCGAACCATGGGGTTAGATTGAGACCAATTGAATTCAAAATCCTGAACCACAGACATGGTCAGTTTTGCATATTGATATGGTTCACCAACAACAAAATTTTCCAACCCTGCATTGGAAATCAGTCTTTGAACATCTCGCAGGATTCCTGCATTCCTCATAAAATCAACGCACGGGTAGTAGGAGGGGTATACTCCCTCTTCGCGGTTAACTCTCATAACTTGTTGTACCTCCAATTCTTGTTGGTTTAGTCGATGACTATTCCACTCCATTTTCTGAAATTTTTCAACAAACAATATAAAATTTGATTTGGTGTCATATAATTGAGGGAAACTACTATAGGAACTTGCTAGAGTACTAAACATGCAGCAAAACTAATTCTTAAAACTTAGAACAAGCATGCAAACTCACTAAACATGTTACCTACAGTAGCAAAATAATCAAGATATACTCAACCAAACAAAATTCTACTTGGATAATCGGAGGAGTCTGATGTCTACGGGTGCTTCTATTCTTGTAGACAGTGTTGGGCCTCCAAGAGCAGAGGTTTGTAGAACAGCAGCAAGTTTCCCTTAAGTGGATCACCCAAGGTTTATCGAACTCAGGGAGGAAGAGGACAAAGATATCCCTCTCAAGCAACCCCGCAATCACGATACAAGAAGTCTCTTGTGTCCACAACACACCTAATACACTTGTCGGATGTATAGGTGCACTAGTTCGGCGAAGAGATAGTGAAATACAAGTGGTATGAATGAATATGAGCAGTAGTAACGGCGCCGTGAAAAGTGCTTGTCTGGCGTGCAGTTGATGGTAGTAATATTGCAGGAAGTAAAGATGCAGTAAAACAGTAAACAAGCGATGATTGCAGTATTTGGAAACAAGGCCTAGGGATCATACTTTCACTAGTGGACACTCTCAACATTGATCACATAAATAAATAAGTCCTCTTCCTTTGTGCTACATATACTCTTGTTTGATAATGAACTCCATTCGTTGTGTAGGGCTATAAGAGCACCTCAATGCCGGAGTTAACAAGCTCCACAACATTCGACATTCATATTTAAGTAACCTTTAGAGCATAATAGATCTTTGCAATTTAAACCCAGTACTAACATAGCATGCACACTGTCACCATCACACTACGAAGGGGGAATAAATCACATCAATACTATCATAGTAATAATTAACTCCATAACCTACAAGAGATTATGATCATAGCCTACGCCAAGTACTACACGATGCACACACTCGTCACCATTACACCGTGAAGGAGGAATAGACTACTTTAATAACATCACAAGAGTAGCACATAGATGAATAGTGATACAAAACTCATATGAATCTCAATCATGTAAGGCAGCTCATGAGATCATTGTATTGAAGTACATAGGAGAGAGATTAACCACATAGCTACCGGTACAGCCCTTAGCCTCGATGGTGAACTACTCCCTCCTCATGGGAGACAACAGCGTTGATGAAGATGGTGGTGGTGTCGATGGAGATGCCTTCCGGGGGCACTTCCCCGTCACGGCGGCGTGCCGGAACAGAGACTCCTGTCCCCCAGATCTTGGCTTCGCGATGGCGGCGGCTCTGGAAGGTTTCTCGTACCGTGGCTTTTCCGTATCGAAGATTTAGGTCAGGGACCTTTAAATAGGCGAAGAGGCGGAGTCGGAGGGCTGACGAGGCGACGACACAGTAGGGGGCGCGGCCCACCCCCTGGCCGCGCCAGCCTATCATCTGGGGCCCACAGGGACCTCCTCTGCTGGCTCTCGGGTGTTCTGGAAGCTTCGTGGAAAAATAGGATGCTGGGCATTGATTTCGTCCGATTCCGACAATATTTCCTTACTAGGATTTCTGGAACCAAAAACAGCTGAAAACAGCAACTGGCCCTTCGGCATCTCGTCAATAGGTTAGTTCCGGAAAATGCATAAATATGACATATAATGTGTATAAAACATGTGAGTATCATCATAAAAGTAGCATGGAACATAAGAAATTATAGATACGTTTGGGACGTATCATGCATCCCCAAGCTTAGTTCCTACTCGCCCGCGAGTAGGTAAACGATAACAAAGATAATTTATGAAGTGACATGCTATCATAATCTTGATCATACTATTGTAAAGCATATGAGATGAATGCAGCGATTCAAAGCAATGATGAAGATAATGAGTAAACAAATGAATCATATAGCAAAGACTTTTCATGAATAATACTTTCAAGACAAGCATCAATAAGACTTGCATAAGAGTTACTCATAAAGCAATAAATTCAAATTAAAGGTATTGAAGCAACACAAAGGAAGATAAAGTTTCAGCGGTTGCTTTCAACTTCAACATGTATATCTCATGGATAATTGTCAACACAAAGTAATATAACAAGTGCAATAGGTAAACATGTAAGAATCAATGCACACAGTTGACACAAGTGTTTGCTTCTAAGATAGAAAGAATAGGCAAACTGACTCAACATAAAAGTAAAAGAAAGGCCCTTCGCAGAGGGAAGCAGGGATTAAATCATGTGCTAGAGCTTTTTAATTTTTGAAATCATATAGAGAGCATAAAAGTAAAGTTTTGAGAGGTGTTTGTTGTTGTCAACGAATGGTAGCGGGTACTCTAACTACCTTATCAACCAGACTTTCAAGAGCGGCTCCCATGAAGGACGTTATCTCTACCAGCAAGGTAGATCATCCCTCTTCTCTTTTGTTTACACATGTATTTTAGTTTAGTTATTTATAGATGACACTCCTCCCAACCTTTTGCTTACACAAGCCATGGCTAACCGAATCCTCGGGTTCCTTCCAACATTCACATACCATGAAGGAGTGTCTATTTGCAAAATTAAGTTGCTTATTGATAGATCAGGGCAAAGCATGTGAAGAGAATTATTAATGCAAGTTAATTAATCGGGGCTGGGAACCCCATTGCCAGCTCTTTTTGCAAAATTATTGGATAAGTGGATGAAGCCACTAGTCCATTGTGAAAGTCTGTCAAAAGTAAATGACAAGATCGAAAGATAAAACACCACATACTTCCTCATGAGCTATAAAACATTGACACAAATAAGAGATAATAGCTTTTGAATTGTTTAAAGGTAGCACATGAAGTATTTGCTTGGAATGGCAGAGAAATACCATGTGGTAGGTAGGTATGGTGGACACAAATGGCATAGTTTTTGGCTCAAGGTTTTGGATGCACGAGAAGCATTTCCTCTCAGTTCAAGGCTTTGGGCTAGCAAGATTGTTTGAAGCAAACACAAGTATGAACCGGTACAGCAAAACTTACATAAGAACATATTGCAAGCATTATAAAACTCTACACTGTCTTCCTTATTGCTCAAACACTTTTACTAGAAAATATCTAGACCTTAGAGAGACCAATCATGCAAACCAGTTTCAACAAGCTCTACGGTATTTCTCCACTAATAGGTTTAAACTACATGATGCGAGAGCTTAATCATGATCTACTTGAGAGCTCAAAACAATTGCCAAGTATCAAATTATCCAAGACAATATGAAGCATTTTCTTTTTCCAACCAAATAGCAATAAATGCAATAGCTTCCAACTTTTATCATTGAACATTAAAAGTAAAACGAAGAACACAAGTGTTCATATGAAAAAGCGGAGCGTGTATCTCTCCCACACAAGTATTGCTAGGATCCAATCTTATTCAAACAAAACAAAAATAAAAAACACACAGATGCTCCAAGTAAAGCACATAAGATGTGACCGAATAAAAATATAGTTTCAATAAAAGAACCTGATAAGTTGATGAAGAAGGGGATGCCTTGGGCATCCCCAAGCTTAGACGCTTGAGTCTTCTTGAAATATGCAGGGATGAACCACGGGGGCATCCCCAAGCTTAGGCTTTTTACTCTTCTTGATCATATATCATCCTCCTCTCTTGACCCTTGAAAACTTCCTTCACACCAAACTTCTCATAAACTTCATTAGAGGGGTTAGTACTCAAAAAAACTTTTAATCCACTTTAGCCCTGTAGTGACACATTGCAAGAACTCAATAAAACATTAGCTACAGCTCTCCAAGTCTAGATAGCCTTGCTTAAAGTCCACAAGAGACAATGCAAAAATCAGAGACAGAATCTCATAAACTTCATTAGAGGGGTTAGTACTCAAAAAAACTTTTAATCCACTTTAGCCCTGTAGTGACACATTGCAAGAACTCAATAAAACATTAGCTACAGCTCTCCAAGTCTAGATAGCCTTGCTTAAAGTCCACAAGAGACAATGCAAAAATCAGAGACAGAATCTGTCAAAACAGAACAGCCAGTAAACACGAATTTTTAAGAGGTACTTCCGTTGCTCAAATCAGAAAACTCAAAACTAATGAAAGTTGCGTACATATATGAGGATCACTCACGTAAATTGGCAGATTTTTCTGAGTTACCTACAGAGAATCATACCCAGATTCGTGACAGCGAGAAATCTGTTTCTGCGCAGAAATCCAAATCTAGTATCACCCTTCTATTAGAGACTTCACTTGGCACAACATTGCAATAAAATAAAGATAAGGAGATGTTGCTACAGTAGTAACAACTTCCAAAACACAACAAAATAGTAGCAAAATAAACACATGGGTTATCTCCCAAGAAGTGCTTTCTTTATAGCCATTAAGATGGGCTCAGCAGTTTTAATGATGCACTCGCAAGAAATAAGAGTTGAAGCAAAGGAGAGCATCAAAAAGCAAGTTAAAAACACATTTAAGTCTAACCCACTTCCTACGCATAGGAATCTTGTACAAAAATAAATTCATGAAGAACAAAGTGACAAGCATAAGAAGGTAAAACAAGAGTAACTTCAAAATTTTAAGCATATAGAGAGGTGTTTTAGTACCATGCAAATTTCTACAACCACATTTTCCTCTCTCATAATAATTTTCAGTAGCTTCATGGATAAACTCAACAATATAACTATCACATAAAGCATGCTTTTCATGATTCACAAACACATAATTTTTATCAAGCTCAGAAATAATAGGATCAAAACTTTCAAACTCACTTTTATCAATAATATAACAAGATGATTGATCAATCTCAAAAGATATGGGACTCATTGATAAAGTCAAGAACTCTCCAATCCCATTTTCATTAGTAGTACAATTAATATTATCAAGTAACATAGGACCATCATTTAGAGATTTATCATAAACATTTGCCAAGCAAAACTCTTTAGTACCATGCATATCGACATCAGGAACAAACAAAGCATTATCATAAGATTTATCAAAATAGCATGGATTATCATAGATAACAGTAGCATAATCATTTTCACAAGTTTTACTCATAGGAAATATTTCAAGAGAATCCACAGGAACATAACATTCATCCTCCTTTGGTAAGCATGGAGGACAATCAAATAGTGTAAGAGATAAAGAGTTACTCTCATTAGAAGGTTGGCATGGGTAGCTAATCCATTCTTCCTCCTTTTGTTCATCACTCTCCTCTTCTTTTTCATCCAATGAGCTTTCAGGTTCATCGATTTCCTCCTCTTTTTCATCCAATGAGCTTTCAGGTTCATCAATTTCTTCTTCCACCGGTTCCTGCAAATTGTGAGTGCATTCTTGTGCATTAATGAGTCTCTCTTTATAATCAATGATATAAGGATTATCACTGTAGCTTTCTATGCAAAAATTAAGGATAGAAGAGACATAATCTTTAAGGTCCTTACAAACAACACAAGTTTCATAATTTTTAGCAATGAAGTATTCTATCTCAGAGGCTCCCATAAATATGACAAATTGTTCTACCTCTTCGAACCCAAGATGAATATAGCTATTCCAATTATAGTTCTTAATTAAAACTTCCTCACTAAAGCCACATTGAAATTTAAGATGTTTAGTATCCTGTTGAGAGCAACAGTTTATATCATGGCATTTAAGCAAGATTTTAGCAATTGTATTCAGTTTTTCTATCACAACACTCATAACTTTCCCCGTTCTTGATTCTCTATAATTATTATATAATTCAATAAGCTCCAAATAGGTTGTAGGTTCTCCCATAATAGCAGTTTTTAATTTTTAGGTTTTTCAAATTTTTATGGATTTTTGGGTATATAAGAAAAATAAAACAAAACAAAAAAAAGCTAGACAAAAGTAAACTAAGAAAAATAATACTAGACAGAAATGAACTAAGCACAAATAAACTAGACAAAAGTAAACTAAGCAAAACAAAATAAAATAAAATAAAAATAGAGATAGAGGTAGAGTGTACTCCCCAGGTGAACTTATGAGTAGAGCTATGCCTCCCCGGCAACGGCGCCAGAAAAGTGCTTGATGTCTACGGGTGCTTCTATTCTTGTAGACAGTGTTGGGCCTCCAAGAGCAGAGGTTTGTAGAATAGCAAGCAAGTTTCCCTTAAGTGGATCACCCAAGGTTTATCGAACTCAGGGAGGAAGAGGACAAAGATATCCCTCTCAAGCAACCCCGCAATCACGATACAAGAAGTCTCTTGTGTCCCCAACACACCTAATACACTTGTCAGATGTATAGGTGCACTAGTTCGGCGAAGAGATAGTGAAATACAAGTGGTATGAATGAATATGAGCAGTAGTAACTTCGCCAGGAAAGTGCTTGCTGGCGTGCAGTTGATGGTAGTAATATTGCAGGAAGTAAAGATGCAAAGAAACAAGAAACAAGCGATGATTGCAGTATTTCGAAACAAGGCCTAGGGATCATACTTTCACTAGTGCACACTCTCAATGTTGATCACATAAATAAATAAGTTCTCTTCCTTTGTGCTACATATACTCTTGTTTGATAATGAACTCCATTCGTTGTGTAGGGCTACAAGAGCACCTCAATGCCGGAGTTAACAAGTTCCACAACATTCGACATTCATATTTAAGTAACCTTTAGAGCATAATAGATCTTTGCAATTTAAACCGAGTACTAACATAGCATGCACACTCGTCACCATCACACTACGAAGGGGGAATAAATCACATCAATACTATCATAGTAATAATTAACTCCATAACCTACAAGAGATTATGATCATAACCTACGCCAAGTACTACACGATGCACACACTCGTCACCATTACACCGTGAAGGAGGAATAGACTACTTTAATAACATCACAAGAGTAGCACATAGATGAATAGTGATACAAAACTCATATGAATCTCAATCATGTAAGGCAGCTCATGAGATCATTGTATTGAAGTACATAGGAGAGAGATTAACCACATAGCTACCGGTACAGCCCTTAGCCTCGATGGTGAACTACTCCTCCTCATGGGAGACAAGCAGCGTTGATGAAGATGGTGGTGGTGTCGATGGAGATGCCTTCCGGGGGCACTTCCCCGTCCCGGCGGTGTGCCGGAACAGAGACTCCTGTCCCCCAGATCTTGGCTTCGCGATGGCGGCGGCTCTGGAAGGTTTCTCGACCGTGGCTTTTCCGTATCAAAGATTTAGGTCAGGGACCTTTAAATAGGCGAAGAGGCGGAGTCGGAGGGCTGACGAGGCGACGACACAGTAGGGGGCGCGGCCCACCCCATGGCCGCGCCAGCCTATCATCTGGGGCCCACAGGGCCCTCCTCTGCTGGCTCTCGGGTGTTCTGGAAGCTTCGTGGAAAAATAGGATGCTGGGCATTGATTTCGTCTGATTCCGACAATATTTCCTTACTAGGATTTCTGCAACCAAAAACAGCAGAAAACAGCAACTGGCCCTTCGGCATCTCGTCAATAGGTTAGTTCCGGAAAATGCATAAATATGACATATAATGTGTATAAAACATGTGAGTATCATCATAAAAGTAGCATGGAACATAAGAAATTATAGATACGTTTGGGACGTATCAGAGTCACATACCAAAGAACAAATGTGCCAAATTTCAAACAGAAATCTGGGTTGAGCAAAGAGATCGAGAAATCTTGAGCTCTTGAGCAGAAACGCGAGTGAGAGAAAGTGAGTACGAGTTTTTTCGGGAGAGAGAGTGCAATGAGTGAAAGAGATGATGAAGTGGGGCAAGGAGGGCCCCACACAACAGGGTGGCGCGCCCCCCTTCCAGGCCGCGCCGGCCTGTGGGGTGCCACCCTGGGGTGCCCCACTGGTCATCCCCAGGTGCTCCCATGTGCCTCTTCGAAAAATAAGACCAACGGTATAATTTTTGTGAATTTTTGAAAACTTTGAAAAATGCACATTTCTGGGTATTAATTTATTATTATTGGGCAGAAAAAGATTTTGAAATCTCTAATTAATTAAAGAACTTTACAAAACAAAAGTGCTACAGCAAGTAAAACAAGTGGAGGGAGAAAGAAATGTTGTTTAGCTCTTCTATGCATATAAAATGTACTTGTTAACAAGGTTGATCAAGTCTTCCCACCAAATAGATCTTACATGTCATAAGAAGAATTAAACCTCAAATCAATCATGTTACCTTGTATTGTATTGATACGGATCCAATCACAAGAGTTTGATATTCTTCTTTAGGCTCATATATTGGACAATCAATATCTCCCACTTTGATAGATCTCAAATTAGAAATTGTATTAACTCCACATATTTTATCGATCTTCTTGGGAAAATAAACAGTATGCTCCTTGTCATCGACATTGAAAGTAACTTTTCCTTTATTGCAATCAATAACAGCCCCTGCGGTGTTAAGAAAAGGTCTCCCAAGAATAATAGACATATTATCATCTTCAGGCATTTCCAACACAACAAAATCAGTTAATATTAAGCAGTTCTGAGTAACTTGAATAGGAACATCCTCACATATACCAACAGGAATAGCAGTATATTTATCAGCCATTTGCAAAGATATATCAGTTGGCATCAACTTATCTAAATAAAGTCTCTTATAAAGAGAAAAAGGCATAACACTAACACCCGCTCCCAAATCACATAGAGCAGTTCTAACATAATTATTCTTAATAGAACAAGGAATAGTCGGTATACTCGGGTCGCCAAGCTTCTTTGGAACCTTGCCATTGAAAGAGTAATTAGCAAGCATAGTGGAAATCTCCTCATTAGGAATTTTCCTTTTGTTAGTGACAATATCTTTCATATACTTTGAATAAGGAGGCAATTTAATAGCATCAGTCAAAGGGATTTGCAGGAATAATGGTTTCATCCAATCACAAAATTTATTATAGTGTTCTTCTTCCTTTGATTTTGAACCCAAGGTTCTCTTTCATTACCATGTTTCTTAGCAATAAAATCTTCTTTAGTATACTTTTTATTTTTAGCATGCTTTTCAGGTTCATCTTCAACATCTTCTTTATCAGAAGCATCATTCTTATCATTATCTTTATCATGTTCATTACCACTTTCAGCTTTCAGCATCGAAATAGAAATACTATTAGGATCATTAACAGGTTCAAAGGATTCTACAACATTTTTATGTTTCTTCTTCTTTTTCTTAGAAGGAGCACTAGTTTCAGTTCGTTGAGAATCTTGTTCAACTCTTTTGGGATGCCCCTCAGGATATAGAGGATCCTGAGTAGAGACACCACCTCTAGTTGTTACTTCATAAGCATGTTTTTCTTTAGAATTATTTTTTAACAAGTAATTTTGCACTTTAGTGAGTTGATCAATTTGAGTTTGAACCATATGAAAGTGTTTAACAAGCATCTTAACATCATTGGAGGTTCTCTCCACAATACCATGCAATTCACTAATAGCTCGAGAATTTTCCATTAAATGATTCTCTACTCTCATATTAAAATTATCTTGCTTAACAATATAATTATCAAACTCATCCAAGCATTGAGCAGGAGGTTTCGAATACAGAATATCTTCTCTAGTAAAGCGTTGAAGAGAGTGTACCTCAATCATGGACGAAGGGGGAGTTATCTTACATAAATCTTCTATAGGAGGTAAATTCTTGACATCTTCAGATTTAATACATTTATCCTTAAGAGACTTCTTGGCTTCCCTCATATCTTCATCATTTAAATTAATCATACCCCTCTTCTTCAATATTGGTGTCGGGGTTGGTTCAGGTGTAGACCAATCATCATGATTCCGGCCTATTCTAGCCAATAATTTTTCAGCTTCGTCTGGAGTTCTTTTCCTGAAAACACAACCAGCACAACTATCCAAATATTCTCTAGACTCAATGGTTAGTCCACTATAAAATATATCAAGTAAATCATGCTTTTCCAAATCATGTCCAGGCCGAGCTCTGATAAGAGAGCAAAATCTCGCGCAAGCTTCAGGCAATTTCTCTCCATCTTCCTGGTCAAAGCTATAAATTTTCTGCAAAGCAATATGTTGAGCACTAGCAGGAAAGTATTTCCGAAATAAAACATCAAGCAAATCACTTAGACTATCAATAGAACCAGGAGGCAAACTATTATACCAAGTTTTAGCATCATCCTTTAATGAGAATGGAAAAAATTTAGCAACAAAATAAGTACGCTTCTTAACATCATCAGAAAACAAGCTACTCAGAGTAGATAGCTCAATCATGTGTTCAACAACACTTTCTTTTTCAGTACCACAAAAGGGTGTTTTCTCAACAATAGCTATATGAGATAGATCAAGAGAAAAATCATAATCCTTATCCTTAATATTTATAGGAGATGTGGCAAATTTAGGATCAGGAGACAGTTTATATCTAACAGTATGTTGTGCAAGCAACTTTTTAATTTTACTTGCATCAGTAGTAGCATTGCATTTATCAATAAAATCATCATCAAGTTCCACATAATCTTCATCAAGATCATCACTAGAGTATTCAACAGACTCAGGTGAATTAACGGGTGTAGCAGCATTTTCATTAGGAGTTTCAGTATTTTAAATTTGTCTAGACCTAGCAATTGTAGCATCTAGAAAAGATCCTAACGAACCATCATTATCAATCACAGCAGAAGCATCATCAAAATTATAAGAGGAATTTTCCGATTCAGCGGAAGTACCAGTATGTGAAGCTTGTGGTGGTGAAACAAGTTTATCTATCACAGATGGTGAATCAAGAGCAGCAGAGGTACTCAGAGTTGTACATTTTCTTGTAGTGGATGGTAATATGGTGACTTTAGTATCGCGAGGTTTACCCATGATGGAGAATTTGCAGCGAACAATATCAATCCAAGTGAACTTCCAAATAAAGCTATGCTCCCCGGCAACGGCGCCAGAAAATAGTCTTGATGACCCACAAGTATAGGGGATCGCAACGGTCTTCGCGGGAAGTAAAACCCAATTTATTGATTCGACACAAGGGGAGACAAAGAATACTTGAAAGCCTTAACAACGGAGTTGTCAATTCAGCTGCACTGGAAACAGACTTGCTCGCAAGAGTTTATCAGTAGTAACAGTTTTATAACAGTAGCAGTAGTGAAATAACAGCAGCAGAGTAACAAAGACAGCAGTAGTGATTATAGTAAACAGCAGGATTAAAATACTGTAGGCGCAGGGATGGATGGACGGGCGTTGCATGGATGAGAGAAACTCATGCAACAATCAAAGCAGGGCATTTGCAGATAATAATAAAACGGTATCCAAGTACTAATCAATCAATAGACATGTGTTCCATATATAGTCGTACGTGCTCGTAATGAGAAACTTGCACAACATCTTTTATCCTACCAGCCGGTGGCAGCCGGGCCTCTAGGGAATCTCATCGGAAATTAAGGTACTCCTTTTAATAGAGCACCGGAGAAAGCATTAACACTCCATGAACACATGTGATCCTCATATCACCGCCTTCCCCTTCGGTTTTCCCAATTTCTGTCACTTTGGGGCCTCGGGTTCCGGACAACAATACGTGTATACAACTTGCAGGTAAGATCATAAAGCAATGAATATCATCATGAAACAATAATATGTTCAGATCTTAGATCATGGCATTTGGGCCCTAGTGACAAGCATTAAGCATAACAAGTTGCAACAATATCATAAAAGTACCAATTACGGATACTAGGCACTATGCCCTAACAATCTTATGCTATTACATGACCAATCTCATCCAATCCCTACCATCCCCTTCAGCCTACAGCGGGGGAATTACTCACACATGGATGGGGGAAACATGGCTGGTCGATGGAGAGGCGTCGGTGGTGATGATGGCGATGATCTCCTCCAATTCCCCGTCCCGGCGGAGTGCCAGAACGGAGTTTCTGGTCCCGAGACGGAGTTTCGCGACGGTGGCGGCGTACTAGATGGTTTCTGGCGACTTCGACTTCCCATCTCGCGTTTTTAGATCGAAACCCTTAAGTAGTCCAGAGGGGGCGTGATGGCGTGTATTTCACACGTTCGTTGGGCAACCCCAAGAGGAAGGTATGATGCGCACAGCAGCAAGTTTTCCCTCAGAAAGAAACCAAGGTTTATCGAACCAGGAGGAGCCAAGAAGCACGTTGAAGGTTGATGGCGGCGGGATGTAGTGCGGCGCAACACCGTAGATTCCGGCGCCAACGTGGAACCCGCACAACACAACCAAGCTACTTTGCCCCAACGAAACAGATGAGGTTGTCAATCTCACCGGCTTGCTCGTAACAAAGGATTAACCGTATTGTGTGGAAGATGATTGTTTGCAGAGAAAACAGTAGAAACAAGTATTGCAGTAGATTGTATTTCAGTAAAGAGAATTGGACCGGGGTCCACAGTTCACTAGAGGTGTCTCTCCCATAAGACGAACAAGCATGTTGGGTGAACAAATTACGGTTGGGCAATTGACAAATAAAGAGAGCATGACAATGCACATACATATCATGATGAGTATAGTGAGATTTAATTGGGCATTACGACAAAGTACATAGACCGCCATCCAACCGCATCTATGCCTAAAAAGTCCACCTTCAGAGTTATCATCCGAACCCCTCCGAGCATTAAGTTGCAAACAACGGACAATTGCATTAAGTATGGTGCGTAATGTAATCAACAACTACATCCTTAGACATAGCATCAATGTTTTATCCCTAGTGACAACAAGACAACACAACCTTAGAACTTTCCGTCACTCGTCCCGGTGTCAATGCAGCATGAACCCACTATCGAGCATAAGTACTCCCTCTTGGAGTTAAAAGCATCTACTTGGCCAGAGCATCTACTAATAACGGAGAGCATGCAAGATCATAAACAACACATAAGCATAACTTTGATAATCAACATAACAAGTATTCTCTATTCATCGGATCCCAACAAACGCAACATATAGAATTACATATAGATGATCTTGATCATGATAGGCAGCTCACAAGATCCGACAATGATAGCACAATGGGGAGAAGACAACCATCTAGCTACTGCTATGGACCCATAGTCCAGGGGTAGACTACTCACTCATCACTCCGGAGGCGACCATGGCGGTGTAGAGTCCTCCGGGAGATGAATCCCCTCTCCGGCAGGGTGCCGGAGGCGATCTCCGGGATCCCCCGAGATGGGATCGGCGGCGACGGCGTCTCGCAATGTTTTCCGTATCGTGGCTCTCGGTACCGGGGGTTTCGTCACGGAGGCTATTTGTAGGCGGAAGGGCAGGTCAAGAGGCGGCACAGGGGGCCCAAACCACAGTGCCGGCGCGGCCGGGGGGGGGCCGCGCCGCCCTAGGGTTTGGCGCCCCGTGGCCCCTCTTCGTCTCTCCTTCGGACTTCCGGAAGCTTCGTGAGAAAATAGGCCTCTCGGGCTTTAATTTCGTCCAATTCCGAGAATATTTCTTTACTAGGATTTCTGAAACCAAAAACAGCAGTAAAACAAAGAATCGGCACTTCGGCATCTTGTTAATAGGTTAGTTCCGTAAAATGCACGAATATGATATAAAGTGTGCATAAAACATGTAGATAACATCAATAATGTGGCATGGAACACAAGAAATTATCGATACGTTGGAGACGTATCAGCATCCCCAAGCTTAGTTCTCGCTCGTCCCGAGCAGGTAAAACGATAACAAAGATAATTTCGGAGTGACATGCCATCATAAACTTGATCATACTATTTGTAAAGCATATGTAGAGAATGCAACGATCAAAACAATGTGTATGTCATGAGTAAACAAGTGAATCATAAAGCAAAGACTTTTCATGAATAGCATTTCAAGACAAGCATCAATAAGTCTTGCATAAGAGTTAACTCATAAAGCAATAATTCGAAGTAAAGGTATTGAAACAACACAAAAGAAGATTAAGTTTCAGCGGTTGCTTTCAACTTGTAACATGTATATCTCATGGATATTGTCAACATAGAGTAATATAATAAGTGCAATAAGCAAGTATGCAAGAATCAATGCACAGCTTCACACAAGTGTTTGCTTCTTGAGGTGGAGAGAAATAGGTGAACTGACTCAACATAAAAGTAAAAGAATGGTCCTCATAGAGGAAAAGCATCGATTGCTGTATTTGTGCTAGAGCTTTGATTTTGAAAACATGAAACAATTTTGTCAACGGTAGTAATAAAGCATATGCATCATGTAAATTATATCTTATAAGTTGCAAGCCTCATGCATAGTGTACTAATAGTGCTCGCACCTTGTCCTAATTAGCTTGGACTACCCGGATTATCACCGCAATACATATGCTTTAACCAAGTATCACAAAGGGGTACCTCTATGCCGCTCGTACAAAGGTCTAAGGAGAAAGCTCGCATTTGGATTTCTCGCTTTTGATTATTCTCAACTTAGACATCCATACCAGGACAACATAGACAACATGATAATGGACTCCTCTTTTAATGCTTTAAGCATTCAACAACAATTAATTCTTTTCTCATTAGAGATTTGAGGATGTTTGTCCAAAACTGAAACTTCCACCATGGAACATGGCTTTAGTTAGCGGCCCAATGTTCTTCTCTCACAATATGCATGCTCAAACCATTCAACTCGGTGTAGATCGCCCTTACTTCGTACAAGACGAACATGCATAGCAACTCACATGAAATTCAACAATGAGTTGATGGCGTTCCTCAAGCAAACATGGTTATCGCACAACAAGCAACTTAATAAGAGATAAAGTGCATAATTACATATTCAATACCACAATAGTTTTTAAGCTATTTGTCCCATGAGCTATATATTGCAAAAGTGAATGATGGAATTTTAAAGGTAGCACTCAAGCAATTTACTTTGGAATGGCGGGAAAATACCATGTAGTATAGGTAGGTATGGTGGACACAAATGGCATAGTGGTTGGCTCAAGTATTTTGGATGCATGAGAAGTATTCCCTCTCGATACAAGGTTTAGGCTAGCAAGGTTGTTTGAGGCAAACACAAGGATGAACTAGTACAGCAAAACTCACATAAAAGACATATTGAAAGCATTATAATACTCTATACCGTCTTCCTTGTTGTTCAAACTCAAAACTAGAAATTATCTAGACCTTAGAGAAACCAAATATGCAAACCAAATTTTAGCATGCTCTATGTATTTCTTCATTAATGGGTGCAAAGCATATGATGCAAGAGCTTAAACATTAGCACAACAATTGCCAAGTATCACATTACCCAAAACATTTATAGCAATTACTACATGTATCATTTTCCAATTCCAACCATATAACAATTTAACGAAGGAGAAACTTCGCCATGAATACTATGAGTAGAAACCAAGGACATATTTGTCCATAAGCTACAGCGGAGTGTGTATCTCTCCCATAAAGTGAATGCTAGGATCCATTTTATTCAAACAAAACAAAAACAAAAACAAAACGACGCTCCAAGAAAAAGCACATAAGATGTGGCCGAATAAAAATGTAGTTTCAGGGAGGAACCCGATAATTTGTTGATGAAGAAGGGGATGCCTTGGGCATCCCCAAGCTTAGACGCTTGAGTCTTCTTGATATATGCAGGGGTGAACCGCCGGGTGCATCCCCAAGCTTAGAGCTTTCACTCTCCTTGATCATGTTGCATCATACTCCTCTCTTGATCCTTGAAAACTTCCTCCACACCAAACTCGAAACAACTCATTAGAGGGTTAGTGCACAATATAAATTGACATATTCAGAGGTGACACACTCATTCTTAACACTTCTGGACATTGCATAATGCTACTGGACATTAGTGGATCGAAGAAATTCATCCAACATAGCGAAAGAGGCAATGCGAAATAAAAGGCAGAATCTGTCAAAACAGAACAGTTCGTATTGACGAATTTTAAAATGGCACCAGACTTGCTCAAATGAAGATGCTCAAATTGAATGAAAGTTGCGTACATATCTGAGGATCATGCACGTAAATTGGCATAATTTTCTGAGCTTCCTGCAGGGCAGTGGGCTCAGATTCGTGACAGCAAAGAAATCTGGAACTGCGCAGTAATCCAAATCTAGTACTTACTTTTCTATCAACGGCTTAACTTGGCACAACAAAACTCAAAACTAAGATAAGGAGAGGTTGCTACAGTAGTAAACAACTTCCAAGACACAAAATAAAAACAAAGTACTGTAGGTAAAAACATGGGTTGTCTCCCATAAGCGCTTTTCTTAACGCCTTTCAGCTAGGCGCAGAAAGTGTGTATCAAGTATTATCGAAGGATGGTGCATTCTCAGCGAGGTGTGGAGTTTTCTCAACTAGGCATATTATATTAGATACATAAGTTTTAGCATCTCCCTTTTCATTAGTCTTAGGTGTGCTACTCTCATCAAACAAATTTTCAGGAACAAGCCAAGCATAGTTATTTTCTAGTGCATCATTCATAGCTAGGAGCTTACATGGTATTGGTGCTTTGATCTCCTCACCATCATCAATATTATTAGTGTATCTTATTCTATCCATATCCATCTTTTCAAGGAGACTAACAAAATTAGTAGGAGAACCAAGCATATTAAATTTAGCAAAGACCTTTCTAGCTTCTCTTGCTAGACCACCAAATTCTCTAAGAAGGGTTTCTAAAACAAAATCTTTCTTTTCCCCTTCTTCCATATCACTAAGTGTGAAAAACATATGTTGGATTATAGGATTGAGATTAACAAATTTGGTTTCCAACAAGCGAACTAAATGCGCAGCAGCAATTTCATAAGTAGGCGCAAGATCTATCAAGTGTCTATCTTCAAAATTTTCAATGGTACTAACATGGTTGAAGAATTCTTCTATATTATTTCTCCCGACTATAGACCCACGTCCTACCGGTATGTTCTTTGTAGTAAAATTAAAAGGAAACATGATGAAATAAGTAAAGTGAATGCAGGTAAACTAATTTTTTTGTGTTTTTGATATAGCAAACAAGATAGCAAATAAAGTAGAACTAGCAACTAATTTTTTTGTATTTTGATTTAGTGCAGCAAACAAAGTAGTAAATAAAATAAAGCAAGACAAAAACAAAGTAAAGAGATTGAGAAGTGGAGACTCCCCTTGCAGCGTGTCTTGATCTCCCCGGCAACGGCGCCGTAAAAAGAGCTTGATGGCGTGTATTTCACACGTTCGTTGGGCAACCCCAAGAGGAAGGTATGATGCGCACAGCAGCAAGTTTTCCCTCGTAAAGAAACCAAGGTTTATCGAACCAGGAGGAGCCAAGAAGCACGTTGAAGGTTGATGGCGGCGGGATGTAGTGCGGCGCAACACCGGAGATTCCGGCGCCAACGTGGAACCCGCACAACACAACCAAGCTACTTTGCCCCAACGAAACAAGTGAGGTTGTCAATCTCACCGGCTTGCTGTAACAAAGGATTAACCGTATTGTGTGGAAGATGATTGTTTGCAGAGAAAACAGTAGAAACAAGTATTGCAAGTAGATTGTATTTCAAGTAAAGAGAATTGGACCGGGGTCCACAGTTCACTAGAGGTGTCTCTCCCATAAGACGAACAAGCATGTTGGGTGAACAAATTACAGTTGGGCAATTGACAAATAAAGAGAGCATGACAATGCACATACATATCATGATGAGTATAGTGAGATTTAATTGGGCATTACGACAAAGTACATAGACCGCCATCCAACCGCATCTATGCCTAAAAAGTCCACCTTCAGAGTTATCATCCGAACCCCTCCAGTATTAAGTTGCAAACAACAGACAATTGCATTAAGTATGGTGCGTAATGTAATCAACAACTACATCCTTAGACATAGCATCAATGTTTTATCCCTAGTGACAACAAGCACAACACAACCTTAGAACTTTCCGTCACCTGTCCCAGTGTCAATGCAGGCATGAACCCACTATCGAGCATAAGTACTCCCTCTTGGAGTTAAAAGCATCTACTTGGCCGCAGCATCTACTAATAACGGAGAGCATGCAAGATCATAAACAACACATAAGCATAACTTTGATAATCAACATAACAAGTATTCTCTATTCATCGGATCCCAACAAACGCAACATATAGAATTACATATAGATGATCTTGATCATGATAGGCAGCTCACAAGATCCGACAATGATAGCACAATGGGGAGAAGACAACCATCTAGCTACTGCTATGGACCCATAGTCCAGGGGTAGACTACTCACTCATCACTCCGGAGGCGACCATGGCGGTGTAGAGTCCTCCGGGAGATGAATCCCCTCTCCGGCAGGGTGCCGGAGGCGATCTCCAGGATCCCCCGAGATGGGATCGGCGGCGACGGCGTCTCGCAATGTTTTCCGTATCGTGGCTCTCGGCATCGGGGGTTTCGTCACGGAGGCTATTTGTAGGCGGAAGGGCAGGTCAAGAGGCGGCACAGGGGGCCCAAACCACGAGCCGGCGCGGCCGGGGGGGGCCGCGCCGCCCTAGGGTTTGGCGCCCCGTGGCCCCTCTTCGTCTCTCCTTCGGACTTCGGAAGCTTCGTGAGAAAATAGGCCTCCGGGCTTTAATTTCGTCCAATTCCGAGAATATTTCTTTACTAGGATTTCGAAACCAAAAACAGCAGAAAACAAAGAATCGGCACTTCGGCATCTTGTTAATAGGTTAGTTCCGTAAAATGCACGAATATGATATAAAGTGTGCATAAAACATGTAGATAACATCAATAATGTGGCATGGAACACAAGAAATTATCGATACGTTGGAGACGTATCGGGCGTCGAGGCTAGCCGAGGGGCCACACGCTAGGGCCGCGCGCCCCCTACGAGCCGCGCCGGCCTAGTGTCCGGGGGCCCGGGCCTCCCCGGACCTGCCCTTCCGGCTCCGTGATTTTTCTGGAAAAATAAGCCCTTCGACATAAATTCCGAGGATTTTCCTGAAAGTTGAATTTCTGCACAAAAACGAGACACCAGGGCAATTCTGCTGAAAACAGCGTCAGTCCGTGTTAGTTGTATCCAAAATACACAAATTAGAGGCAAAACAATAGCAAAAGTGTTCGGGAAAGTAGATACGTTTTGGACGTATCAAAGCGCATACCGACTGACCAGTATAGTCATCGCGGGGCTTGAACACAAAAACACGAGGGCGAAATCCAAAATACCCTAACCCTAACCCTAACCCTAACCCTAACCCTAAACCCTAACCCTAAACCCTAACCCTAACCCTAACCCTAACCACATGCATGCATGGTCCATAATATCTAGACAAAGAGGAATGACCTCACCCCCGCGGGTCTCTGCAGATGCATGCAAAGGAAAGTTCAAGGATAAGGTATAGTTCTTCTAGTGCATATATATATAATGCATCTAGGAAGTTTTATATGGTGGCCTCAAAACCTGGATTGAGTGATTCTAATAGTTAGAGAGAACTTTCTCTCTCTCTTATTTGGATTTGTGGCCTTTTAGCTAGCCTTATATATATGTTGCTAATCTCTCTATAGTAACAACATTTTGTACTTTACACAGTTTAAAATTTTAAAAAATATCATAGTGGGGGAACCCACTAATGATCAACCTCAAAAAACCCGATCAATTTTAGGGGTCACTTAATTATATATATAGAAAACTCCCCTTAATTTGTGGTAAAATAGGGGCTTTAATTGGATCGAAAGTGGTTTGCTTGTTGTTTATACGACCTAATTAATAATTAATATAACCAAAAACAAATTATCACTATATGTTTGCCGTAATAGTATGTGTACTACGAATGTTCGCCGGCGAGATCGTGATCATTATCCATTTAGCGCATAGTAACCCTGACACTTCGCCAACACCTAGTGGCGGCACCTGACACTATATGAGGGTTGATAAGCCGGGCGGAAAAGGCATAATAAGCGCCAGATATGAGAGGGATTTTACGTCGGGATGAAAGGAAGAAAGCAATCGTAATACTAGCGAGGACGATTGCACCAAGCAACAATGGCGGAGGTGACGAACATGTGTTTTAGGGCAAGGATATTTCTTCTGTTTGCCGACTGAGGACAAACGATCCCATGTTGATTAGATCGGTCAATTTTATCCATGATGGCAAAAAAAAAGAGTAAAATCCAGTCAACCATCATTAAACCGTTGCCAAGGACCAAATTATATTTAATTAACAGTTTGAGGACAGATTTACCCCAACTTGTACCAAATTTGGGCTAGACCTGACTAAATAGTTGCATGGTGGTATCAGCCCCGCCGCCTGCGAGGCTGCGACCCGTGGATCATTCACCATTCATTCTAGGTCGGACGTACCAGATTGCCTCAGATTTGAATGAAAAAACTAAAACTGCGCAGAAAAATTGAAAAAATTCAAGTAAATCGAAAATGCATGGATGAGTAGTTTTGTGAAAGTTTCATCACATTTGATTAATGGTTTATAAATGAATAGCTCTTTATGATTTTTAGCTTAAAAAGTCATTTATTCCTAAACTATTAATCCAAATGGTACGAAAAATTCACATAATATACAAAGAAACAATTTTGATTTTATGTATTTTTTCATTTTTTGTGAGCAGTTTTTATTTTTTAGCTCAAATATGAGTCAATCTCGAACTTCCAATCGAGAACGAAGGGTGGAGAACGTCCGTTTCATTCCCGCACCCATGATACACCACCCAAGCCACCCACGGGTTTTAAATGTCGCTCGCTTTTCCTTCGAGACTCCATCGATTTCCCCTAGGTTCATTGTACAAGGTCGCTCCCTTTTCCTCCCAGACTCCATTGCTTATTTTTATTCTTGTTAATTATTTGCTAGTTTCACTTGTGCTAAACTATTATTCCACGTACTTTGATCTGTATAGTTGCAGGGTGGTATCAGGCCTGCCGCCGGTGACCGTACGTCGGCGAGCTTCCCAGTAAATGTTGCCAGACGCAGAGCAACGCGGCTTCGCATTCAACCACGAGTCGGCGATGAATGACACCGTGGAAATAAACGATAGGAATTTGGAGATCATCGCGGACAACATTGCTGGAACGGCACAGGTCATGTGCTCCCACGACTGTTGCGGGGTCATCGTCAGCTACCACGAGTCCACCAGCCACCAGAACGCGTGCCCGCACGGCCGGTGCACCTGCACAGAGTCGGGCTGCGACTTCGCCGCCCCGCCGTCAGCGCTTGTCGTCCACCTCGCAGAGGCCCACTCGATTCAGGTGCACAGGATGGAGTATTGCATGTCCAGAGAGTTCCGGGTGACCATGACGCGCCCGGGTTCGCCGTTCAGGCGTATCGTCATCCAAGGGGAGGACGGCTCAGTGTTCGTCCTGATAATCGGCGTGCACGACTCGGCCACTGTCGTGTCTTTGGTGCGCGTCAGCGTGCGCACATCCGCGTGGCCGCTGTACAGGGTGAAGATGTGGGCGCGTGGCCCGCCGCCGTCCTCGAAAGCGGACTGCAAGCGGGATGTCGTGAGGATGGCTGCCTATGCTTCTAGCAGCGCGTCGCCGGACGCCGTCCCGGTTGAGGAGCTTACGTCGTTCCTCGTGGTGCTGGGGCCATACCTCATCGGTGATGGATCGTCCAAGCAGCTGCGTCTCTACATTCGCATATGAAAGCACATGTAGCTGTAGTTACTTTGATTTGTTGAAAAAAATTGTCAGTTTGCTGCAAAGTACTCTACTAGTCCACAGCTTCTTTTTTTACTGAGTCTTGTTTATAATTTTGCTGTCTAGATATTTCAGATATGTTCCAAACTGTTTGTAGTACACCTTCCTATCCATTATTTGCAACTAAAATGGATGTATCTATAATTTAAATGTGTCTTGATACATTTTTATTAGTGTCAAGTAATATGAATCGGAGTGAGTAATAATGCAACCTGGAAGTGACCACTCCCACTCTACTCCCTCCATAGTCCATACCGGTTTACAGGGGTATCACATTTCAAAAAAACACTTCAACTACTATTCGGTCAACAAAATATGATGTATATATCTCAAAAAATATCCTATTTAAAACTTCTTTTGAATATGATTCCAATGGTATAATTTTGTGGCATGTATCTTATATTTTGTTGACCAAATTTGTAGTCAAATGGGGGTAGCGAAGAGAAGGAGACGAGGTGGACCGAAGGACCTGCATATTGCGGACCCACCTATCTAAATTGTCCAAAAATTCGAGGATCCTAAATTGGCCCCGCGCGCGGGAATTTTGAATAACCGAAATGTCCCCTAGTTTTTCGGATATGAGGCAAACGAGAAATGTCCTTTCTACCCGTTGGTTTTATTAATTGTTATGCCTGAACACAGCGAGTGCGCAAGGGTATTCAAGGAACTGCATACAAAATGCCGGCACGACAAGCACTTCATCATCCTATTCACCGTACACATCCAGTTTTCCCCAATTCGACGAACCCTAGATCTACCTCCGGTCACATCTACCACCACCGTACTTCATCATCCTATTCACCGGACACATCGCCCCGGTGCTCCAGCCACCTCGTCAGCGGCATCATGGCTGTAAGTAGTAGGATCCTATAGGTTAGGTTGAGCTGTTTAGATCATTAACACGGTTGCTTAGAGAGTGGCTTAATGTAGATGTAGCTTTGTTGGTAGAGACCCCGCATTTCTGCATTACGATGACATGAACTTTGATTTGGGCTCTGCTTTCTTCTCTCTGGGAAGAGATCGTTTGGCCGATGATTGCTGAGGCCAAGTAAATTATCCTTGGTCGATCAGGTTGAAGCCTGAAGGTCCTTTGTAGCTCATTATTTCCGATGAGTATGAACACGCTGCTGCAAGTAGTATTGGCATTCATGAGGATAGGTGTAACCAGAGTGTGATTTGATCGGTTCTACCTGTCCCCATGATCCCCATTGCAATTCCGCTATTATTGTATCAGGCTCTTGCGAAGCTGCTTGCTTTAGTGCCTTCTGTTCATACTACTGGTTGTGGTGCTTTGCCATGAGGCCTCAATCCCTATAGATCGCACTTTGTCCGATGATTAGGCTACCAGCGAGTGTTCAAAAGACGAATACTATTAACTGTTTTTAGAAGAAAAGGGCAAAGCCCCAGTTCCATTTCTGAAACCAAGTCTTACTGCATCCAGTTTTCTACTGCTTAATACTATTGGGCCTTATATCTCTTCCATTTCTGAAACCAAGTATTACTGCATCCAGTTTGCTGAGGCCAACTCTAATTCTACCACTTTTTATGCTGCTTAATTAATACTACTAGGAAATTTTCCCGTGCGTTGCACCGGGAGAAAATAACATTCTACGGCATAGCATGAGAAGCATGGCTCAAGTACATCCCATCAAGTCAATCTCCTGTGTTTCAACATGACGACCTATTCGTGTAGCCGCTTATCATACTCATCTACGGTGGTCGTAGTGTCCACATGATAGCCTAGAAGAAGCTATTTTTATTTGATCTACTCTTTTATACTTACTTTTACATTTTCTTTAATCTATTTTTCCCAAATGAATCTACTATTGATACTCAATAAATGCTAGTTCAGAATTTACTCACGTAAGTAAATACTGACAGTGAGTATTAAATTCTCAAAATGTCATCCCGTAGAGCAAACGACTTGTCTAGATTTGGATACCATTTTCATAAATGAAAATTTTAAATTAACGGCCATGTCAGTAGTAGGTTTGCACTGTGATTAGCAAAGGCAAGCCCTGCTGAACAGCATCGTTCACGGCTAGAGTTGTAGCCATTCAGTTATTCAGTAAAACATGGTTCAGCATTCTGAAGACCTGGGGCTGTGCGGGAGTAGTGACTGTCGTCCTCGTAACTGAGCTGCAGGTCGAGCCTGCGGACTGAATTTATTTTGAGATTGGCATTACATGATCAAGCACCAAACGAATTTGATGGGGTGAAATCCTGAACTAATCTAATGTCTCTGCAATCAATCAATAAACCATCGGAAATTCAATTCGGCGTTATTTTCACTATATAGGATCAGACCAATTAGCACAAAGATGTAGACAGAGAAGTGTAGAAAATTAGATCAGCACATCGCTTCTCACTTTTCAGGGCCTTCTAAAATTTGCTTCTGAATCGTGGAGAATCAGGATGCTCGCTGCCGCTGTCTAGCGAGTCACGACAGTCTCGGCCATGATGATACGAGCTCCGCCTGGGTGGATTTAGAGAAATTACTTCGGACGGAGAAAATACGGACGTCCGCCGAAGAAAGCGTTGGTTAGTCTCTGCTTGCGCGCGCCACCGCGGTAGACCGTCCTTGCCGCTCGCTGTAGGACGCACGGGAGCGGCCACCAACACCACACCTTCGCATCCCTGGCAACATCAGAAGAGGGATTTGATGGACGGACGCGGGATAGGCTGGGAATGGAGAGGCCGGCGCCGAGAACAACATGGTCTCGCCGCGGCGGTTCCCCGGCTGGCTCCCGTCGAAGCTGCCGTCGTCCCTGAAGCTGAATGCCGGCTTGGACAGAGGGGTCAGGAGCAGGTCCTCGGGCACCTGTTTTCTCCTCAACATGGCAGCGTCAGGGGCTGGTTTCCTGCCGCAGAAGCTAGGGAACCGGAAGAACAGGCGTAGGCGTGGGCGGCCGCCGGGATGGACGATGAGATTCCGCCACCGGCAGATTGGGGTCTCGTGGTCCGTTTGTCCTTTATTTTTTGGTCCAACGAAAAGTTATTTTCACTTACCGATGGCAACGGTGGGTAATTATTTAGAACTTTAGGGGTAGAATCAGACGGACGAATAAAAAGCCTTTTTTCTTTATTATTAGGTATAGACTAGGACAATGCCCGCGCGCTGCGGCGAATTTGCGAAAGAGCAAGCAAAATTGTTGATCATGTATTTAACACTACTTTTACTTTAATTAATTTAGACCTTAGCGTGTGTTTCAACGGTGGAGTAAAATAACGTTTTCGTAAAGAACTAAGAGAATCCAAATCATAACCGTAGCTGACAAATGTTCAAGGAAAGCGTCAAATTTAACTCTCTACATTTTAACTTGGAGAGCTCTTCGAAGAAATTGCATCTTCGATTTGCACTAACATTTCATTGGACTCCAATTCTCACTCTCCAAGTTTCAACAATTTGTATTTATTTGCTTTTTTTTTACTGCCAAACAATCTCGGGACTTTGTTTTTGCCAAAAACAGTCCCAACTATGTTGCTTTATCGTCGAGTCCTAATTTGTAAGAACTGTCAGATCTAATCAGCAAAGAATCTAGGCTGAATAGACAAATTTGTGAGGCTCAAACGACGAAGCATCCGACTTCATTGGATCTGCACTAATATTTTCTAGCACACACACATACAGTAGATACAGCAGTATGGATTATCAATTTTGTATAGAACGCAACATCTCCACCGTGAACCTGGGCACCTGCTGCTCAGAAGAGTACCAATCTATGGCCAAGTCTCTGAAATTTCAGTGGAGGCGCAGGTCAGCAAGGAGGGGCTGCGGGCTGTCCGCTGGGTCGGACTTAGAGGGAAGAAATCTCGCCCGCAGGTGCAGCGGCGGTGGCCGCTGCAGGCAGCATGCAGGGGCAGCAGGTGGTAGGTCGGGTCCCCGGGATTGAGGGAGGAATCGAAGAAGAGCGCGGGCTAATTCACAGTGACTTGCTATCGATCTGCAGGAGGATGGATCTTTTTTCAGATGCAACACGATGTACTTGGTGCTTGCCACCACAATCAGGCGAGCGCTGCCGTGCGGGCTCCGGGTCTTGAGCCGTGGAGGCTATTCTCGTGGGCCAGACGCGCCATTGGTTGCGATCCAAGGGCTACGTGCGTACCGATCGCTAGCTAGGATGGCTGGATGGGTGGCTGTAAGCTCCGTCTGGGACGGAAAGAGCCAAAAGAGCGACACGAGCGTGGCTTTTTTTTTTTTTTTTTTTGAGGGAAAGCCACCACGGCAACTTTATTTATTAGCAAATAAACTTACATCGTTTGCCAATTGGCCAATAAGAAATTCAGGCGGATCCTCATGCCAAACAATTGACTGAGGTCCCTCCGCATTACTGGCTAGAATATGAGCCACAATGTTACTTTCTCTAGGACTATGGAAAAACTTAACACTAGCAAAGACTAAAAAGGAGCACTCCTCATATATAGCTGCATCACCTCCTATTGAATTTCCTCCGTTTTGCATTGTTTCGATGACATCCATGCAGTCACTATTAACTATAAGATTATTGCACCCAACCTATCCTGCAAGTAACAAACCATCTCTGAGAGCTCTTGCTTCTGCAGTGGACGCATCGGCAATGCTTGGTATACCAGAGCAGGCACCAGCTATAAACATGCCTTGATCGTCTCGGAGAACAGCCCCTGTGGCACCTGTAAAATTATCTGCTGAAAAGGCTGCATCGACATTTAGTTTTACAAAACCTTCCGGCGGCTTTTCCCACCCATGGCGCCTAATGCCAAGTGTTGTTTTGCATGACTTGGAGAAATTTAAAGCCATGACTAAAATTGCCTGAGAAGTCGGTTCAGGTGAAGATGCGAAGGAGAGGAGAGAAAGGGACAGCGAACCGGTACCATGACTTAGCGGTGGCAGTCCATGTAATTTGGACGGAAATTAGGGGCAATAAAAAACGGACCAATAAGAAATCTTATTTTCTTTATTATTACTAGGAAAAATACCCGTGCGTTGCACCGGGAGAAAATAATATTCTACGTCATAGCATGAGAAGTATGGCTCAAGGATACCTCACCAAGTCAATCTCATGTGTTTCAACGCGACGGCATATCCATGTAGCCGCCTATCATCCTTCCCACCATCGACGATAGTTGTAGTGTCCACCACCATCCCTATTGTTGCACTTGGAAAGCCATCGTGACCATCGCTGCCAGTCTCGGGCAGGTCCCGCTCTCGGAGCGCGGTCGCCTTCTCGCCGCCTCGGCTGCTTCCCGACCTCTACCGCCGCACTCGACGTGGCAGACCCCCATAATAGCATTGGGGATTTTGGGAAGAACGATGCCCCTGGGCGCAGGGGGAAGGCGGCTCGGTGCGGGAGGAGTTCGGCGAGGGCAGTCAACGTGCGGGCAAAACTTTTTTCACTTACCGGTGGCGAGTCTTCGTGATTTGAACGAAAATCAAGAGTAGAAAAAAACATACCTTGGGTGGCCGCCAATACACGGCGTACTAATAGCAGCCACAACCACATACTGCGCTTATGAAGAGGCGCTAGGGATTAAATCTTGGCCGCTTTGGTTGATTTCTAGCAGTTTCTATAGCACCGACTCATGTTTTGGAGTATCGTGCATTTCGTGGAAAAATATGGCTAGCTGCTACCGATGATTACTGCGTATAATAACTGATGTTTTAACGGCATGTGTAAGAATTCAACGATGTGGGTACACAAAAGTTACATTGATCAACCCACCGTATGAGAACAACAATATATATTTTATTCTAAGAGTATGAAAATATCATTAACCGAGATAATCAATTCATAGTTTCATATTGAACATGTATATCATTTAGGTGAGATTCTCAAGCTGCTAAATTCATTTGTTTAACGAAGATCCACTAAAATACCTAAAGTCATCAAGAAAGCTAGAAGTACTAAGCTAGAATGAACAGTGTGCTAAGCCAGATACACATGCAGATAGACAGGGGCCGCACAATACTAACAGTAGTTCACCAATCAAACAACACATGTGCTATCTAATTTGTCAACAAAGATCAGATTACTATTGGAGCCGCCGGCCCATACTAAAATATAAATTCACGCTCACACAGAAATAAAAGATTGCAAAAACTTTCGAGCGTCCATGGTGGTCACCACAAGTCCACAACCCACGAATCAAATCAAGAAGCAGGCAGCTCCAGACGGCTAAAAAAAAAACGGAAAATAAGGGAACTTATCTGTACCTGGGAACGATGAAGATATTAACGGGCAACCAAATTAAACCAACCAGTCCGTGGTTTGGCTGGGAGCCTGGGGCAAAGGAGGTCCGCGAGCACGAGATCGATGGCAATGAATAGCTGGTAGCGCCAGCAATCGGCATCGACAGTTTGTGAATTCGTATTTGCCTCCAGACATGAATTGGGGATCAATTTGGAGGATTTAATTGGGGATCGAATTGGTAGAGATAGGGGAGCAAGGGGACAAATCAGTCGACTCCCACCGGAGCTGTCACTGGCCTCGCTCCAGGCGGCGTCTTCGAGGGCATACAAGAACTGGAAACGGAGTTGTGCTCGCGTTTGCTGGAGGATGACGCCGCGGCGCGCCGGCCGTTTGCCGGATGCGCGATTAGGAGCGCTAGCCATTGGTCTGCGGAAACCGCAGGCCGCAGCCTCGAGGGCCGCCATGACGGGTGGTGAAAAGGGCCACGCTTGGAGCTCTCGCGCGGCCGAAAGCAACGCCTGCAGCGCTCGACATCTGAATGCTGGGCACGGTCAGCGCGGAGGATTCATCATGGGGGCGGGGCTCCGGAGTGGTAGGGGCAGCCTTTGTTTTTTTGTTCGATCGGAAGGAAAACGAACCGTTAATTCACTTGCCGGTGGCAATAGATGTAATTTTGATTAAAATAGAGGGGTAATAAAAGACGGACCGACAATGAAACCTTATTTTCTTTATTATTAGTGGTATAGACAGATCTCTACTATTAAGA